>NC_054384.1:69799852-69876582 GCF_017654675.1 Xenopus laevis
GTTTTTTTTCCCGCCCCCAAACTCTACGTCTGTGGATGGCCAAGGACCTGCGGAAGATCACAAAATGGTGGAAATTTACCACCTTAAGAACGAGTTCTTTGGCAGGACATACAGATACATCAAGGCCACCTTGCAAACACCTCTACAAAGAGCTAGAAGAAGATCAACAAGGCCCATACTTTGATTTAAGAACAACTAGAGCAGATATTCAGGTTGCCAGTATAATATCCATCCTTTTTCCTTCCCCACCACTGGACTTAATCCACCTGGATTTGTGCTGTTAATGATAGCCTCCCTAAGTCTCTAAACAATATTACAGGTGTGGGATCCAGTTATCCGGAAAACCAGTTATCCAAGAACTGCCGGAATTTACGGAAAGGCTCCCATCTTCCATAGACGTCATTTTAATATAACTAATCCAATTTTTTTTAAACATTATCGATTTCTTTTCTCTGATAATACATCAACACAGCCTTCATATACCCTTACGATTCCAACTAAGATCATAATAGTTATGTGGAAGCCAAATTCACCCTATTGGCGTTTATTTTAATGTTTAACATGAATTTTCCAGTAGACTTGGAGCGTATGAGATCAAAAACAGAACAGATCCTGTTATTCCAAAAAATCCCCAGCGTCCAAAGAATCTTAGATAATAGGCTCCCATACCCTATCAAGGACTTTAACAGGAAAATCATCACTGCTAAGGTAAAAAAAACATACGCTAGTCTGAGTTCATCTCCTGCTTTGGTTTTTACAGCGGTCCTCGGCATCAACCGGCCACATGATACCAAGCACCACCCAGCTACGTTTCCTCATCATCTCTCAAATACCGAATTGTACCTCAAGTCTAGGCACCACACTCACTCAGTGAAACAGCAGTAACTACTTGGGACATCTTCAATTCCACCAGTGGCCCCCCTTTCATCCACATGCCACTTTCACCAGCGTGCTTCAAACCACTGCTAGTTCCCACCAGTGGTTTCCTCCCCTTTACATCCAAATATTGGTGTTATACACAGTGACTCCTTTATAGCCACTTGCGTTGAGACCCTGCATTCCTTTTCATTGCATCCCTCCAATGGGAATCGGAAAGGAAAGCAGCATTCATCGTGCGGCTTAAAATTGTTTGTGCCCTTGTTTATTGCTGCCATATTCCCTTCTCTTCTCATCCTTTCACTGCAGTCCGGCTTACGCCTACCAATATTTCCCCCCCCCGCTTCCTGATTCTATTCGGCGCATTGATCGGGAAGCCAAATCCGATCGCCTTAATGGGGCAGGAAGGAATTTCCCTTCTAGTCGAAAGGAAATCCGCTTCTCAGAGGTTTTTTCGCCTTCCTTACGATTCAAAAAAACGCATTTATCTAATTATAATAAAGCCTGTGAATGCTGTGGAACTTACACAGATTAACCACAATGTCATTGTGTGTATCTTTATTGGTTGGGCTATTGGGCTCGGGATTTGGCAGGGATAAACATATAGAAGGGGGAAGGGCAGAGAACTAGGATAAGGCTCTTATAGAGCAGGAAAATGGTTATGCTTTCTTACGTTGCTTTCCATAAACAAATGAAACGAAACGAACATGAAAACCTACTGTGTTAGTCCTACTATCCTCCTTAGGACTTTTAGGAACCTATGTAATACTGAGAGCCAATACACATCCTTCCCAAATCTCACCCTTACTGGCCTTCGGACAACTTCTCCCTTTGGGCCTTTGGAAAAGTGCCGGCTCCATACAGCAGCGATCCTAGAGGGGGGCGGGCTCTGGTGCGTGACACGCAGCTGTGACCCGCTGCCCTCCGTACGCCCGCATTTTCAGCGGGTGAACGGACTGGCCGGGGCCCTGAGGGGGTGCGGGCCTGGCCCGCTCGCACCCCCTGCTCCCCCGGTAGTCCCGCCACTGAGTGTTGGTGAGTTAGGCACAACCCTGGATAATGTGCTCTTATCTTTAAGAGAATGTAGAGGAGGTTACCAGCAGCTACAATGTAACATCACCACCAAATAGATTATCAATACAGGACTATCTTACATAATTGCAACATATAGGGTAATAAATATAAGCACATCAACAAAGTCTCATTATTGTGTATCTTTTCTTATGTCTTATCTATGAAGGAAAATTATCAAGTTTCTTTTGTAAGCATGAAGTTCAGCATTAATTCTAGTTACAAGCAGAAAGGGGTAAACTCCAGTAATCTCTCTATTCTTAGTCCTTCTGAGGTATTATATAGCAAACTGTCATATAAAGGGAGACATCGCCAGGGTTTCATTAAGTCCTCTAGGAGCCACCACTTCCAATTTATAGATCCACATTGACTCTTTTTGTAACAATAGTAGATCCCTGTTGCCTCCTCTCCTTGGGGCTGGCACATGGTCGATAAGCATGTGTATAAATTGAGGTAAGGAGTGTCCAAACTTCAGCCAGTGTTTCGCCACTGGCTGGTCAGCCTTTCCTGTGGTTAGGGCAGCCCTGATGGTGCTTCTGTGGTTATTCATCCTCTCCCTGTAGGTGGTGGATGCTTTGCCTACATAGTGCAAGCCACAGAGGCACCATGCTATATAGACCACATGGTCCGACTGACAGGACAGTCTATGTCTGATCGTGAACTTGCGTCCCGTCCTAGGGTGTGTAAAAAAGGTTCCTTGTGACATCCCGCTACAAGTGAGACACCCTGCACACTTGTAGCAGCCATTTTTGAGTGGTCTCTCCAGCCAGGTCCTTCCCTTAGTTGTCTTATCCGGGGGGCACATCTTTAATCACTAGCAGGTCCCCAAGGTTGCGTCCTCATCTTTTAGGCCAACAGCAGCCTCTTTTTATATCCAAGAAAGAGAGATGTGGATCCGAGTTGATAATCTCCCACCTACTATTCAACGCGTTTTTAAACGGTACACTTATGGTACTCCAGTTGTAAATATTAGATCTGGTTGGGGGTCTCATCTCTCTTAGACAGCAGAAGTTCCTCCTGGGTTCTAAGTATCGCTTTCTGTAGTTGTTCCTGTATCAATCTATTCGGGTATCCCATGGATTCAAACTGTTGCGCCAAATTATCCAGTTGTACTGCTGCGGTGTCTCTGTGTCAGTATTGTTCCTAATAACTCTGAGGAATTGTGAGTAGAGAACCCCTCGGGGACATGTGAGGAGGATGATGGAACTAGCATGTATGAGACTAATTCCTATCTGTAGATTTTTATATAGCGTAGTCCCAATTACCTCCCCTTGTTTATAGATGGTTACATCTAAATAATTTACCTTCTGTTTGTCATAAGACATTGTCAATTTCATGGGAGAGTCAAGGGAATTTAAGCTCTCTTTGAATGATAGGAGTTCCGTCTCAGTCTCCCCCCCCCCCAGAACAGCAATAGGTCGTCAATATAGCGCTTATAAAACAAAATGTGGCTACCTCCTAGGGGCAGCAGTAAGTTCTGCTCATACTGTTCCATAAATATGTTGGCAAAGGATGGAGCCACATTTGATCCCATTGCTGTCCCAGCGGTCTGCAAATAGAGGGAATCTTCAAACATAAAATAATTGATAAAATCAAGTCCAATAAAGAAAGCTATCAGGAATTCAACTGTTGGAGGCCCCTTGTGTTTGGTCTGAAGTGCCTTCCTACATGCTGAGACACCCATGTCATGAGGGATAACTGTGTAAAGACTGGTCACATCCATAGTCACTAGGATTGTGTCAAGTGGAATTTTTTGGTCCCTGAGCATCGTTAGTAGGTGTGTTGTGTCTCATACATAAGAAGCCATATCTTGCACTACAGGTTGTAGGTAGGAATGCACATATTTTGCTACAGGCTGAAATAGGGACCCTATTGCTGAAATGATCGGACGACCAGGAGGAGCAATCAATGATTTATGAATTTTTGGTAAGGTGTAGATAAATGGTATCTTAGGAAATTTTGTGGTTAGAAATTGTTGTCTCATCTATCAAACCCCCTGTGACCCCTGCTGATATCAAACCATCCAATTCATTCTTAAATTTTGTAGTGGGATCAGCCTTTAATTTGATATAGGTTGTGGTATCCGATAGTTGTGCCACTAGTTCCTGTATGTAGTATGACTTGTCCAAAAAGAACAATGGCGTCCCCTTTGTCTGCCTGTTCTGATAATAATGTCATTATCTTCCTTAAGGGTTTTTATGGCTTCCTTCTCCAATCTAGACAAGTTTGAATGACTATAGGTAAGATCCCTGTGTATTTTTACTGAATCTTTAGCCAAAAGTCGTGTGAATCTAGAAAATAGCTTGGGCAGTATTAGGAGGATGGAAGATACTTTTTTTTTAGCAAAGGGTGATTTAGTGGTCCCTATTTTATCTTTAAAATGGTCACGTAGTTTTAAATGTCTCTTAAAGTTATTGTATGTCCTTGTACATGTCAAAAGGTTCTGAGTGGTCAGTTGGTACAAATTTAAGTCCTTAGTAATCTCTGTTCACTAGTTTCCTTCTCCTTTAAGAGCCGGTTGTGATCTTATAAAAAAATCTTCTAATTTAAAGGATAAGCACTGAGTAACAGGCCCGAGGTAGCAATGGGCCACTCTACTGATTAGGCTGTTCCATGGCATATTTTAAATGTAATTAGATGTAGACACACAGTGACGCACTTTCCTACCTCTACAGTCACAACAGCATGTTGGGAGTGGCGCTTTTTCTGCAGATAATCCTCCCAGTCGCTCAAGAGATAATCCAGCCGCTCTAAAAATAATCCATCTGCTCTAAAGATAATCCAGCCTATCTGAAGATATTCCAGCTGCTCCTCCCAGACGCTCTGCAGAGAAATCTTCCAGACGCTCTGCAGAGAAAACTCTTAGTCCTTCTGAATATAATCTTTCCAGCCGCTCTGAGGATAATCCTCCATACCGCTCTGTAAATAATCCTCAAAACTGCTCTGAAGATAATCCAGATGCTCCAAAAATGATCCAGCTGCTTTGCAGATAATCCTCCCAGCCGCTCTGCAAATAATAACACAAAATGAGGTATCAAAAGTATTAACTCACCAAGAAATAGAGGAGGTCCAGGTGCACCACCCTGAACCGTCAGCTAGGGGAGCAGATGAAAACGGTATTATGATGGAGCAGGCACTCATGGAACAATCTTCGACAGATGTGTAAAAAGAATGTAGTTTAAAGCTGACAATCTTAGCTCTCATGTGCAACAACATCCCTCCCCTACTACCCTGGCAGCTTTACACCAGGCTGAGAAAACATATTCTTATTACTTGCATAATAAAACTAAAAAGAAACTACTCGTGTGTGTGGTCTGCACGGGGCGCTGAGCAGATTTGTGTTCTGGAGCTCCGTGACAACTATCCTGAATACCCCGGTGGCAACTGGCTAGAAGCTCAAATCCTATAAGTATGGCATACCCGACACCACTTCACACTATGGGTGGCAACAAGACCCAGAGAGCAAAGCCCAGATGCAGCCGCCAGGCTGGAACACTATGCCCGGACTGCTCCTCAATATGGTGGCGCATTCCTTTTCTCGGGAAGAAGAGAACACCACGCCAGCAACAATGCTTCAGCAATGGCAGCATAGGTATTCCCCTGTACTAAGCACAATTCAGCAAGAACTGTCCCTAAGTTTGCTCATAGCCTATACAAAGAGATCCCATAAAACTATGGCAGCATAGGAATTCCCTTGTACTAAGCACAATTCAGCAGGAACAGTCCCTAAGTTTGCTCATAGCCTATACAAAGAGATCCCATAAAACTATGGCAGCATAGGATTTCCCTTGTACCAAGCACAATTCAGCAGGAACAATCCACTACGTTTGCTAGTTTGCTCATAGAATCTACAGAGAGATCGCATAAACCTATGGCAGCATAAATATTCCTCCTTACTAAGCACAATTCAGGAGGAACAGGCCCTAAGATTGCTCATAGCCTGTACAGAGAGATTCCATGAATCTATGGCTGCATAGGTGTTCCCCCGCTGTATTAAATGGATACTGTCATGGGAAAACATGTTTTTTTCAAACGCATCAGTTAATAGTGCTGCTCCAGCAGGCTTCTGCTCTGAAATTCATTCCTCAAAAGAGCAAACAGTGACTTGAGTGTTGTTCTTAGATTTACCAGGGAGCCTTTATCTTGGGTTAGGGAGCTGCTATCTGGTTACCTTCTTACTGTTCTTTTGTTAGGCTGCTGGTGCTTGCAGTATAGCAGTAAAGAGTGACTGAAGTTTATCAGAGCACAAGTCATATGACTGGGGGCACTTGGGAAATTGACTATATGTCTAGCCCCATGTCAGATTTCAAAATTAAATATAAAAAAAAAATCAGTTTGCTCTTTTGCAAACGGATTTCAGTTTAGAATTCTGATGGCTCAACACTATTAACTGATTTTGAAGCAAACATGTTTTCCCATGACCGTATCCCTTAATCACAATTCAGCAGGAACAGACCACTAAGTTTGCTCATAGACTGTACAGGGAGATCCCATAAAGTTGTGACAGCATAGGTATTCCACTGTACTAAGCACAATCCAGCAGGAACAGTCCCCTAAATTTGCTCATAGCCTGTAGAGATAGATCCCATAAAACTATGGCAGAATAGGAATTCCCTATACTAAGCCCAATTCAGCAGAAACAGCCCCTCAGTTTCCTCATAGCCTGTACATCGAGATCCCATAAAACTATGGCAGCATATGTATTCCCCTGTACTAATTACAGTTTAGCTGGAACAGTCCGTAAGTTTGCTCAAAGCCTGTACAGAGAGATCCCTGTATAACTCAACCTGCAGCCTTGTGCCTTTATATGGTTATAGAACCCCGGGCCAGTGCCCAAGGCCCACCCCAGATTCTGCCAAGCCCACACCACAGTAAAAAGCCCACATAGACATCAGTGCTAAAAACTAACCCCCACACATAATTTATAAAAAGCCACTGGTGGTCAGGACCACCCTACAAGTTAAAAAAAATCATTGGTGGCCATAAAAAAATACAAAAACCTTTGCACCAGGATCCCCAAAAACTCTCTAAAAAAACATTGGTGGCCATGGCCCCCCTCTTAAAAGTTAAGAAACATTGGTGATCAGGGGCCTCATAGATTATTTTTTAAAAAACATTGGTGGCCTGGGGCCTATATAGTATTAACATAATACCATACCTCCCAACATTTTGGAAATAAAAAGAGGGACAAAAAGTTGGTGCAAATATTTTTTGACCACGCTCATTTTTGTGGCCACACTCCCTAATTACCATGTTCATTTTACAAAATTTGTCGGGTTATAAAAGTTTGAACATACTTCTGTGTTTTTTTCAGTTATTACAGTTTTGCTAATGAAGGTGAATTTCCCTTTAAGCTGTGAGTCCCAAGGGACCTGTTGTCTTATATTGTTACAAATACTTATTTGCGTATCTCAAAATTGTTACAAAAGTATCTTATCTGCTGCTCTGGCTGTTCTGGGCTCTCTGCCAAAAGTCAATTAAGTTAGCAACTTTGTTTCTTTTTCTGGCTGTTCAGTGCACAGAAAAACTGGACTTTCCAGTACAAACGAGGGTCTGCGGGTTGAGCAAAAGAGAGACTGTCCCTCTAAAAATGGGACAGTTGGGAAATATGTAATACATTAGTAGCCAGGGGTTTAATAAAATAAAAAACATTGTTCAGTGGACCTTACTCCTTACCTGGCTTTGGGTCCTTTCGAGGCTTCAGGACTTCAACTTCGGGTCTTTTTGTGACGTCAGGTCTTTTCGCAGCTTTGAAGACCCCCCACATGGTCTGTCATTTCAGGTACTGCAAAATCAACACATTTACAGCATTAATTTGTGTGGCAAAGATAGAAAAATGTACATTCACCCAATAAAATATATATTTTCAGAAAGTAGACATTCCCCTGAATCCAAATTGGGTGTGCATGTCTTTCTACTCTGAAGCACCAAGCTGCGAGCCTTAACTAAATTTGGCGATTTTGGAGATAGTTATGAAAATCACCTCATAACTTCTACCTTGCAGCATTTTACCTGCCACATACTATTAGGTAACAAGATAAAACACCCTAAATACGAAAGCCTGGGTCCCCTGAAAAGTTTGATACCCAAAATACTTAGATTTAATAAAGTATATAACATGTAAAGACCCCAAATCTACCTTGTGCATACTTTTGATGTCTTACACTCATTTATAAACATTGGCAGTTTTATGTGGGATAAAAGTTACAAACAATTAGAGGCCCCAGTTCTATAATCCCACGATTAGGACAGCACATGTTGTTACACATATACTTTCTCTAGAGTAAACCGGAGCTCCTCCCCAGATGGTTTGTCCTCAGGTTCACAACCATTCCTACGCTCTTTATATATTTTAACTATACAGAAGTAATGTTTTAACATACTATCCGGTGGTACGAGCGCGCTACTATTATAATCTTAGCAAAGGGGAACTATCCCTTGCCACACCACCGCTTCTACATCTCCTCTTGAACTCATCTACCCCACCCCTTTCTTTACCACTGACTTCTCCTCCCCATTCCTCCCCACACTCTAAGTCCTAACCTTCGCCCTCACCCCCCACTTTACTCTCTTCCACTACTTCATCCTCTTTCTATCTCTTTCTATCCCCCCTCCTTTTTTTTTAATGGACTTAACTCACCTCAGAAACGGATCTTATTAAGTTCAGAATTGAGACGACTAAAAGCACAAGTTGCCTTCGTACAAGAGACTCATTTTAAGGTGTCCTCATCCTTCCGATGGACTAATAAATACTTCCCAGAAATGTACAGCAGTATCCCCAGAAAAATAAGACAAAGGGCACAGTGATTCTGTTTGAGAAACACTTTAACTTCAAAGTGTCGGCTACCAAAAAAGACCCAGCTGGACGATATATTTTTGTGAGGGGCACCCTAGATACCCAAAAGATTACTTTTGCCAAAAGCGACAGGACAAAACTTTTCACACAATTGCAGAGATCTTCCTCAGATTCTCCGAAGAAATCCTCATACTAGGGGGAGATTTCAACATCCCTATGGATCCCCAAATTGACTGTCCTGCCGGAAAATCCAGCATTCCCCACCGCATTATTCACAATATCACAAAAGATTTACATCAACTACAGGTAGTAGATGCCTGGCGACTAGTCAAGCCTAAGGAAAGAGACTATACTTTTTATTCTGCTAGGCACAGCCTATACACCAGAATAGATCATTTTTTTCTATCTCAGCACCATCTGAGTGCGATAGGAGGCGCAGACATTCACACTTGCACATGGTCGGATCACGCCCCCATATCCATGCAACTCTCCCTTAAAACAAATATCTCAAAATGGAGTAACTGGAAATTAAATGAGTCAATACTGAAAGATAATAGTGTCCTGAATGAGGTTAAAACAGCTATTGCAAACTATTTCAGGGAGAATGCCATGGCAGATGTCAACCCGGTGACCATATGGGAGGCCCATAAATGCTGCATTAGAGGGACGTTGATCCAATTATGTTCCAAAAGGAAGAAAGTGCATCAAGCTAAACAGAACTCACTCTTGGCTGAGGTCAGGAATCTCGAAATGGCACATAAAAAGCACCAACTACGGAACTATATACACCAGACTTACCGCATCACGGCAAGCCCTAGCGGAACACCATAAACTTTTACGGAAAAGGTAATCTCCAGAATGAGACACCGTTTCTATGAGCACGGGGACAAGAGTGGCAAGCTACTGGCCCGATTGCTGAAAGCGAGAGTCATTAAAAATCATATACACTGCTTACGGAACAAACAAGGTGATAAAACTTCAACATAGCTCAAGAATTTCAGAAATACTACTCAGAGCTGTACCAAATTGACTCTCCCACAAACTGTTGACGGCCTTCCAAGAGCAGAGGCTATAGAATCTTTCCTAGACAAGTTACCTATACCACGATTATCAGACTCGCAGAAATCGCTTATGGAAGCCGATATCACAGCGGAGGAAGTCTTTCAGGCGATTAAGAGATTTCCAAATGGCAAAAGCCCCGGACCAGACGGCTACCCCGCGGGGTATTATAAAGAGTGCTCAGACCTGCTTATACCACACCTGACAAGAACCTTTAATGCTCTCCAAAATAACACTGTGCTTTCCTCTGACTCCTTGCAAGCTCATATCACTCTTCTTCTGAAAACGAATAAAAATTCAGAAGATCCAGGTAACTACAGACCAATATCACTAATCAATGCAGATTTGAAGATATTAGCGAAGATAGTGGCATCTAGAATACAAACATCCTTAAGTTATCTTATAGATCTGGATCAAACCGGCTTTATACCTGGAAGAGAGTCGAGAAATAACACCAATAAAATGATCAACATACTCCACCATGCAAAGCACAAAAAAATCCCTCTCATGCTTCTGTCCACCGATGCTGAAAAAGCATTTGACAGGGTCGAATGGGCTTATATGTTCTCCTGCCTCTCCAGGTTCGGCTTCGGGGACCGCCTGTGCCAGTGGATTAAATCTCTCTAACCGGTAGCTAGGGTTAGAGTGAACGGAGTACTCTCTCAGCGCTTACCCATCAAAAAACGGCACACGACAAGGGTGCCCCTCTCACGTACCCTTTTTGCCCTGGCTTTGGAACCCCTGCTCATATCTATTAGATTGAATGCAGATATATCAGGGATTTCCATAAAAGACAAACAATATAAAGTAGCAGCGTACGCCGACGACCTTCTTTTTTTCCTGACAAAACCGCTAACCTCAATCACAAGCCTCAACAATCTCTGAGATATTTGGCAAGCTTAGCAACTTCAAAATTAATTTTCTTAAATCGCAAGCATTAAACGTATCGCTCAGCGACAAAACAATTCAACGACTCTCAAACAACTTCTCATACAGCTGGGCAAACCGGCAGATCACTTACCTACGAATAACTATTGCTAAAGACTATGAAGAATGTACTGATACCAACTGTAAACTGCTATACGCAAACATTCATAAAGATCTACGGAATTGGACCAAACAACCCCTGTCCTGGATAGGTAGAATCAATGTGGTCAAGATGAACATAAAGCCACGGCTACTTTACCTATTCCAGGGTGTACCTCTACTATATTCAACCAATTGGCTAAAATCTTTTCAATCTGAAAGCACCAAATTCATCTGGCAGGACCACCCACCACGACTTAAAGCTGCCATCTTACATAAGAAAAATTCGGAAGGAGGTCTTGCCCTCCCGGACTGTGCCAGATACCTAAAAGCAGCAGCACTTGCTCGTATAATTGACTGGTCGCACCACCTAGATAGTAAGGACTGGGTGGAGATTGAGCAACAAGCCACACATTTGATCCACCTGCCATGGTTTGACAAGTTCCATCGAAGGATATTACACAATCCCACCCCCTATTGAAAAGCACGCTAAATATTTGGGACCGGGTTAGTGGCAAAACCCAAATATCGGCATACGCATCTCCGCTCATACCAGTTACAAATAACCCAGTATTTCCATCTGCACTCAAGCCTACCGCCTTCCGAGAATGGCTGGTAGATGGACATCTACAAATTGCCCATATAATGGAACGGACAATTAGCAGATTTAAATCTTCTTAGACGGGCCAGGCCGACGGTAAATTTGCAAGATTATCAATACTGCCAGTTTAAGCATTTTTTGGGGTATCTAGGTGGCGCTAACAAATTAGGACAACCCCTTACGCCCTTTGAGACTCTATGCACTAGGGAAACCCCCCTAAACATATAATCTCTTCAATTTATATGTTCTCAAGTGAGTGTGAGAGAAAGCAGCTGCCTTTTGTCCAGGCATGGGAGTGGGACCTAGGACTGGACGTCTCAGAAGAACTCATCCAGAAATGGATTCCCAGTCTAATTTACAGCTCTAGATGTTGCAAGATCCAGGAGTTAAATTATAAAAGCTTAAGTAGATGGTATTACACCCCAGAAAAATTACATAAGATTCATCCAACCACGAGTAACCCCTGCTGGAGGTGTAAAGCAGATATAGGCACGTTACTACACATATTCTGGGACTGCCCAGCTCTCACAAACTACTGGCAGGTAGTTCTGAAAGCCTGTTCCCAGGTGCTAGGAAGAGATCTATCCTTATCACCAGCCCGCATACTTCTATTTTGGGACACAGAAAATACGGAGGGGATCCCCGATACTACTCTGGAGTATCATCTTCTTAACTCAGCCAAAATCCTAATCCCTAGACTCTGGAAATCCACTATACCACCAACCAGTAAAGAATGGATAGGGAAGGTTAACGAATTAGCAAAATTTGAGGAATTATCTACATTCACAGAAAAACAACACTCTAGCTTTAGGGCTACATGGCTGAGTTGGTATTTATACAGGGACTCTGCGGAATATAGACAACTTCTGAACTCCAAAACTCACATGACACAGATCGTTATTAGGGGTTTCTTCAATCTGTACTCTGAGCATTACTACACGTTGTTAACATGCTATATCCCTTCTACCCATATAACCTTGAGGGGACTGTAATTCTTGCTGTATTGCCTTTGTGTAATCCTTTGTTAAAAAACGATGCCTGAGTCGTGATGCTTTTTGTTAATTTTGTTGTTTCCCCCTGCTCACTTTCCCTACTCCCCCTCCTTTTTCCTTCTGTATCCCCCCCCCATCATCTCCTTTTTGGAAAACAATAAAAATCATTATACAAAAAAAGAAAAAAGAAAACCCTCAATAACTTTAAAAAATCCATGTCACAAACTAGGGGGTACAGTATCCGTTATAATACATTAGTTCTATCCCCTGTATAACACAGCATGCAGCCTTCTGCCTTTATATGGTCTCATAATGCCTCAATGCCTTCTAACATCCTTACAATTTACAGTAGGGGGTACAGTATCCTTAATAGTACATGAGTGATAGTCACCTGACTAACTCAGCATGCAGCCTATGTACCTTTATGATTCCCAAACCCCTCAGTGACTTTAAAATGTCCTTATATTTTACAGTAGAGGGTATATTATCCCTTATAATACATGAGTGGTTCTCAGAGTCCCCTGACTAACTCATTCCGCAGCCTTGTGCCTTGAAATGGTAACAGAACCCCTAAGAGATTTCTATAATCCCTAATAATACATGAGTGACACTCAGGGTTTCCTGTACAGCTCAGTCTGTAGCCCTGTGCCTTTATATCAGTGGACCCCAACCAGTGGCTCGTGAGCAAAATGTGGCTCACCAATCCCTTGGATGTTGCTCCCAGTGTCCTCAATGCAGGTACGAATTTTTGAAATCTTAGCTTGGAAGCAAGTTTAAGTTGCATAAAAACTAGGTGTACTGCCAAATAGAAGCTTCTGTGGGCTGACAGTGCACATAAAGGCTACCAAATAGCCATCCACAGCCCTTATTTTGCACCCCTGGAACAATTTTTATGTTTTTGTTGCTCGCTGATCCTTCTACATTTGAATGTGGCTCGTGGGTAAAAAAGGTTGAGGACTCCCTCTTTATATGGTTACAGAACCCCTCAGTGAGTTTTAATATCACTACGATTTACAGCAGGTATAGTACAGGTATGGGACCTGTTATCCAGAATGCTGGGGTTTACTAGAAACTCATTTAAACATGAAATAAACCCAATAGACTGGTTTTGCTTCCAATAAGGATTACTTATATCTTAGTTGGGATCAAGTACAAGCTACTGTTTTATTATTATAGAGAAAAAGGAAATCATTTTTTAAAATTTGGATTATTTGGATAAAATGGAGTCTATGGGAGACAGCCATTCCGTAATTTGGAGCTTTCTGGATATCGGGTTTCTGGATAAGGGATCCTATATCTGTATATAAAACATTAGAAATATTCAGAAGAACTTGTATAACTCAGCCTGCAGCCTTGTGCCTTTATATAGTCCAATAACCCCTCAGGGACATCTAATATCCTTATCATTTACAGTAGGGGGTACATTCTCTCTTATAATACATGAGTGATCCTCGGAGTTCCCTGTATCACTCAGCCTGCAGTTTAAGGGGCAAATTCACTAAGCACCGAACGCTAGCGTGAATTCGCCAGCGTTGGGCATTTTCGTTACTTCGCAGATTAACTAACGGACACTGGCGTAACTTCGCTAGTGTTACTTCGCACCCTTATGCCTGGCGAATTTGCGCCAATGGACGTAACTACGCAAATTCACTAATACGCGCATTGTTCTGAACGCTACCTTTTACGCTAGACTTCCTTCGCCACCTCAGACCAGGCGAAGCGTAATAGAGTAGATAGGGATTGCTTCAAAAAACGCTGGCGTTTTTTCTTTATTATGGGTGATAGGCTGAAAACCATCAAAATTTTTTTGGGGCTCCCCTCCTTCCCCCCTACATTTCCTAACTCATGGCAATTTAACTATACAGTGGGCACATGTGTAGGGCAAAATAAAAATTTTATTTGCTGTTTTGAAGGTTTCCCAGGCTTGTGTAGTTCTGCTACATATTCCTCCATTGTAACTTCAATTTGGCGCCGTATGCCAATTAACCATCGCTAGCGTAACTTCGCTTTGCTTGGCGAATGAACGCTAGCGCAACTTCGCAATCTTACGCTACCCCTGATCGCAACTTCAGATTTTAGTGAATTTGCGGAGCGCTGGCGAAAATACGCCTGGCGAAGTCCAGCGAAGCGTGGCAAAGCGGACGCCAGCGCAACTATGATTCTTAATGAATGTCCATATAAGAGTTTTACTTTAGTCCCTTTGTAAATTGCATAATGAAGCAATTGAATGCGGTTACTGTATATTGTATTTATAAGAAGCCAATCCATCAACAGCATTAATAATGGGCTTTAATCATTGACTGGAACAATGTTTCATACAAATGGGAGAATATAGATAAGGAAATAATTAAATGGGTGGTTCACCTTTAATGTATATTTTAGTATGTATAGGATGGCTACTCTAAGCAACTTTTCCACTGGTCTTCATTAAATGTTTCGATAGTTTCTGACTCTTTCCAGCTTTCAAATGGGGGTCCACTGACCCCCATCAAAAGACAAATGGTCTGTAAGGCTACACATTTATTGTTATTGCTACTTTTCTTCAGCACATGGTTGCTAGAGTAATTTGGACCCTAGCAACCAGATAGCTTTAATTGCAAACTGGAGAGCTGCTGAAGAAAAAGCTCAATAACTCAAAACCCACATATAATAAAAAAGGCAAACCAAGTGCAAATTGTTTAGGATATCATTCTCTGCATCATACTAAGAGTTCATTAAAGGGGAACAACTCTTGACTTCATTTTGGCTATTATGTCTATTTGTCCCTCTAGTTTCAACGATGGACAAGAAGCAGAGAAATCCATCTCTTCTGGTAATGCTCAGTGTAAAACAATCCTCTCTCATCTGAATGGTGTTTCCCCTCACTCTTCTATATAAAGCTCTCCTTAAAGCAGCTGTCTGTCTGTCCTGCTTCCTCTTCTTATATAATACTACGTATATACTATTTAATATATATATATAATATATATATATATATATATATAGCACTCTAACCAATCCACAGCTGCCTGGGTGCTGCGTGTGCAACACATTAGTATGCAGTGAACAACAAGCCACACTCGCAAGGCACATTCATTTTGAAAAATAAAGGTGAAGTTTTTATTCTCAAACGTTTCGGCTTCCTTAAGTGGGGGCAGGCCGTCTTCAGGAACTCTCCTGAAGACGGGCCCCACGTTTTAAGGAGCCAAACGTTGAAATAAAACTTCACCTTTAATTTTTTTTTTTCAAAATTAACGTCCTGAGTGCGCGTTGTTTGTCACTAAATATATATAATACTATATATATATATATAAATATATATATATATATAGATAACGCTGTTGGAGCTGCCAAACAATGTGACTCAGGGTAGAACTGAAATCCAGGGAATCCAATCACTACGTTTATTAAATTTTCAAAATAAAATGCCCTTATTCCTGGCATGTTGCCCCATTAAAAACCCAAACCCTTTCTTCCATTTCCTTCAGAGCCAGAGCCACTTAGTATTTCCTGTCCCTAATTGCTTTTTCTTTTTTTTTTTTTCTACCTCTACAGACGCTGTACTCCGTCCTGAAGGACTTCAGGCCGGGAACATAGACTTTGTGAGGCCCTCGCTTCTTATTATTGGTTAAAATCCATACTTATTTATCAGTCCTAAGTTTGTGCCATTGTTTATATTTGTGAATTCCTTTCCCCTTTAGCTCCGTATTATTTAAACTGAATGTGTTTGTTTTCCCGCAGAACATCACTTACCGGGTCGAATTCGGCTGAGAACATCGTCCTTGTAAGTAAACATAAATGGACTTGTTACATGTTTGGGAATTTCATTGCTATTGCCCCAGCGGTAACTTGCAAGGGCAATACGGCTGGAAAATGTTTTATTAACATTCAGTGATGGGTATTCTTTCTTTTCAGAAAGCACTTCCTTCTTACATCGCCGACGTGGACCCGAGGATGAGGGCCAAATGAAGAACATCATGCATTACATGCGAAAATGCTCCAACTCTCTTGGTATGTAATGCCAGAATAGATGTTTAGATGAATATGGGAACAAAATCCGATATTAATTGCCCACTCTTATTTCTCACCCGCATGCCTTCTTTCCTATATGTTACAGGAAGTATCAAGAGGAATATTGCCGCCCTCGAGGAAATCTGCCAAGCTGCCTCCTGTAAGTGTCACTAGTAAATTATTATAGGAGAGGTATTATCACTGTTGATGGTGTCTCTATAATTAATCTAGAACATTATCATTCATTGTATCTCCTGCTCCCCTGGGGCATCTTAAACGTCTAGCCCATCAAGCTGCCCATTGTTCACCAGAAACAAAAATGGTTTTATTACAACTGTTCACATGCGGCAACAATAATGGCATTGGTACAAAGAAGCGCTTAACTTTGTTGTTCTTCCACAGGGATCATCCACTCGAGTCGCGAAACGGAGGAAGCAGCTAGTATTTGGCCTGAGAAATGTAAAGTTCACCTGGATCACTGTGCCCTGATGCTTTCTTGGTGTTTAACCGCTAGATAATGACTTTGATTGGTTATTGCAATACTGCGACAACGGCACAAGGGGATCGACGCCCCCTGACCGAAATATACAGGGAGAGGTCACACTGAGCCACCGACCGCCTACGCCGGAGGCCGGCAACACACACAGGACAACTAGCAACAGATTGGCGGTTAATTTGGTTTTTCTCCCTATGATGAGAATAAGGCTGATGCTCAATTATAATAATTTCACAAACATGCAGCTGCCGGCAGGGAATCCACTACACCCTCACTGCCCCTTCAGCCATATAAAGGTACTTATTAGCAGCACAATATACAGGCATAATCCTAATTGCTGCCTTCTTCCCCTTGTAGCTCCTATCCTTAGTGCCTGCTCTCGCGCCTCACAGACTGTATCAACCAACATCGACCCAGGCTTCACCATGATAGTTCCTGAGGAGCTGAAGCTAAGAAAGCAGCCCTCAGGTATGTATTTGCAATACACCCACTTTCAATTACACTTCTAACCTGCGCCACATAACGTATTCCAAAAAAAACTAGAGGTTTTCTCCGGTGACCGTGCTTGGTGCTTTATGGCCATTTATCTTCGATAGCACAGAAACCTTTGTAAAACACTTTTTCTACGGTCCCCTACAAACACCAGTAAGCATATATCTCAGGCTGAATCATCACTGGCGTGATAAGTCTAGCATACGGAACTTAACTCAAGTCATCAGTAAAACTGCACCAATGGTTACAGTAGCGACAGAGTGTTATGTAGCAGGTACTAATGAATATTTCTTAGAACACAGGCTATCTGGCTATTATTCGATACTCAATCCAGTGTAATCAGAATTGTAGTTGCAATACTTGGAAACAAATTACAATAAATGACCCATGCCTTATTTTTCATTTTCTCCCTACTTAGAAACCTCTCGAGTATCTATACAAATGCAACACAGACTCCTGCAGCTGCAAAGAGAGGAGCGGATGCGCCTAGCCCCCGCAGCAGCACGGCCATGGAGGGAAGCCGCGTTCTATACAGGCCAAGACACCAAGGCGTGCAAGAGCTCAGTAAGGAGCTCCCGAACCATGACACAACCCACTGCACTATGTGGAGAAGATGATGGAGGAGTCAAGCCTCCTGCACCGCAGGAAAGAAAAGAGAGCAAGCCCTGGTCGGAAGCAGCAGAAAGAGGAAAGCGCTTGCACTCTCAGGAGAAAGGAAGAAAGGCAGCTGAAAGATAACGATGAAGCTCCAACAAATGAAGACCAACTAGCTCCTCCCGCTGAAGAACAGCATAGTCCCTGAAGAGGAGGAGAAAGGAAACGAGGCAAAAGGTATGGAGGTTTCTGCAGAAGAACATCAAGTCCCTGGAATGGAGGAGGAAGACGACGGACAGGAGCTTTAGAGGGACCCAGTCTCTTTTTGCTCAAAACCCCGCAGTCCCCTCGTCTGTACTGGAAAAGGTTCCAGTTTTGCCTGTTTGCATCTGAACAGCCAGAAAAAAGAAGAAAACAAGGTTGCTTAAACTTAATTGGTTTTGGCCAGAGAGAAGCCCAGAACAGGCCAGGGAGCAGCAGTTTAAGATACTTTGTGTAAAACAATTTTGGAAGATACGGCCAAATGAAGTATTGTAAACAAAATATTTAAGACAAGACAGGTCCTTTGGGACTCACAGCTTAAAAGGGAAAATTCACCCTTGCATTAGCAGAAACTTAAGGAAAACACAGAAAATATGTTCAAACTTTTATTAACCGGCGAGGAATTTTGTAAAAAATGGAACATGGTAATTAGGGAGTGTGGGCCACAAAAAATGGAGCGTGGTCAAAAAAATATTTGCCACCAAAACTTTTTTTGTCCTTCTTTTTATTTTCCCAAAATGTTGGGAGTTATGGTTTTATGTTAATACCTATATATGGCCCCAAGGCCACCAAAATTGGTTTTTTAAAAACAATAATCTATGAGGGCCCCTGGATCACCAATGTTTCTTTAACTTTTAAGGAGGTGGCCATTGGCCACCAATGGTTTTTTTTTGAGTTTTTTTGGGGATTCCTGGTTGCAAAAGGGTTTTTGTATTATTTTTTGATTTATCTGAGGGGGGGAAGGGCCCTGACACCCAATGAATTTTTTTTTTTTAACTTGTAGGGTTGGTTCCTGACCACCAGTGGCCTTTTTATAGAATTGTTGTGGGGGAGTGTAAGTTTTTACGCTGATGTTCTTATCTTGTGGGCTTTTTTACTGTGTGTGGACTTGGGCCAGAATCCTGGGTTGGCCTTTGGGCCCTGGCCCGGGGTTCTATTTAAACCATTATAAAAGGCCAACAAATGGCTGCAGGTTGGGAAGTTATACAGGGGGAACTCTCTGTTTTACAGCTTTGAGCCAAACTTACCGGGACTTGTTCCAAAAGGCCTTAAACTGTAAATTAGGTTAAACAGGGGAATAACATTCTTTTTTTATGCTTGCCCATTAGTTTTATGGGATCTCTCTACCAGGCTATGAAGGAAACTTAGCGGGACTGTTTCCTTTGCTGGATTTGTGGCTTAGTTACCCAAGTTGGGAAAATTAGCCTATGTTGTCACAACTTTATGGGGGAAATCTCCCTGTCAGTTCTATGAGCAAACTTAGTTGTCTGGTTCCTTTCTGAATTTTGATTAAAGGGAATTACGGGTCATGGGCAAAACATGTTTGTTTCAAAATTCATTTAATAGTGTTGAGCCAAACAGGAATCTGAAGCTTGAAAATCGAGCCAAAAACGGATTTTTCTTTTTTTATATTTCATTTTGGGGAAAATCTGACATAAGGGGCTAGACCAATTTATTAGTCAATTTCCCAAGTGGCCCCCCAAGTCATATGGACTTGTGTGCTCTTGAGAAACTTCAGTCACTCTTTACTTGCTTGTTACTTGCAAAGCACCAGCAAACCTAAAACAAATTACAAAGGGGAAAACAGTAGGAAAGAACCAGGGAACAGGCAGCTCCCTAACCCAAGTAATGGTCTTCCCTGGTTAATATCCTAAGGAAACAACCCACTCAATTTTAATTAAAAAAGGTCCCACTGGAGGACCAAATTTTCAGTTTTACATTTAGGGAGAAAGAAATAACAGCCTGCCAGAAAGCAGTTCCATCCTAAAATGCTGGCACAAGTCACATGACTGGGCACCTGGGAAACTGACAATATGTAAGCCCTATGTCAAATTTAAAAACTAAATATAAAAAAAAGCAGAAGTCTGCTGGAGCAGCACTATTAACTGATGGGTTTGAAAAAAAAACATGTTTTCCCATGACAGTATCCATTTAATACAGCGGGGAACACCTATGCAGCCATAGATTCATGGAATCTCTCTGTACAGGCTAACTGAGCAATCTTAGGGCCTGCCTCCTGACCCTGAATTGTGCTTAGTAAGGGGAATCCTATGCTGCCATAGTTTTATTGGATCACTCTGTACAGGCCTATGAACAAAAATATGCAAACAGGACTGTTCCTGCTGAATTGTGCTTAGTACTAGGGGAATACCTATGCTGCCATTGCTGAAGCTGGTTGCTGGCGTGGTGTTCTCTTCTTCCGGCGAAAGGGATACGCCGCTATATGTGGGAGGCAGTCCGGGCATAGTGTTCCAGCCTGGCGGCTGCATCTGGGCTTTCTCTCTGTGTCTTGTTGCCACCCATAGTGTGAAGTGGTGTCGGGTATGCATACTTATAGGATTTGAGCTTCTAGCCAGTTGCCACCGGGGTATTCAGGATAGTTTGTCACGGAGCTCCAGAACACACATCTGCTCAGCGCCCCGTGCAGACCACACACGAGTAGTTTCTTTTTAGTTTTATTATGCAAGTAATAAGGATATGTTTTCTCAGCCTGGTGTAAAGCTACCAGGGTAGTAGGGGAGGGATGTTGTTGCACATGAGAGCTAAGATTGTCATCTTATAAAACTGTATATGATGGAGCAGGCACTCATGGAACAATCTTTAAGACAGACTGTAAAAAGAATGTACCCTTTGAGTTCTGAATAAACTACGTTTCTTTTTACACAATCTGTCCGAAGATTGTTTCATGAGTGCTGCTCCATCATAATGCCGTTTTTCCCATCTGCTTCCCCTAGCTCAAGGTTCAGGGTGGTGTACCTGGACCTCCTCTATTTCTTGGTGAGTTAATACTTTTGATACCTCATTTTGTGTTATTATTTGCAGGCGACTGTTAGGATTATCTGCAAAGCAGCTGGATAATTTTTTGGAGGCATCTGGATTATCTTTCAGAGCCAGTTTTTGATTATTATTTACAGAGCGGTGTGGAGGATTATCTTCAGGAAGCGGCTGGAAAGATTATATTCAGGAAGGACAAAAGGAGTTTTCTCTGCAGAGCGTCTGGAAGATTTCTCTGCAGAGCGTCTGGGAGGAGCAGCTGGAATATCTTCGGGATAGGCTCGGATTATCTTTAGAGCAGCTGGATTATTTTTAGAGCGGCTGGATTATCTCTAGAGCGGCTGGGAGGATTATCTGCAGAAAGAGCGCCACTCCCAACATGCTGTTGTGACTGTAGAGGTCGGAAAGTGCGTCACTGTGTGTCTACATCTAATTACATTTTAAATATGCCATGGAACAGCCCAATCAGTAGAGTGGCCCATTGCCTACCTTCGAGCCTGTTACTCACTGCTTATTGCTTAAAGATCTGGGTTGTGATCTTAGAAAAAAAATCTATATAATTTTATAAGCGAGAAGGAAAAAACTAGTGAAACCAAGAGAATTACTGAACAAAGGACTTAATTTGTTACCAACTGACCCACTCAGAAACCTTTTGACATGTACAAGGACATACATAACTTTAAGAGACATTTAAAACTACGTGACCATTTTAAAAGATAAAATAGGGACCACTAATCACCCTTTGCTAAAAAAATAAAAGCCCCAAGCTATTTTCTACATTCACACGACTTTTGGCTAAAGATTCAGTAAAAATACCAGGGATCTTACCCTATAGTCATTCAAACTTGTCTAGATTGGAGAGGAAGCCATAAAAAACCCTTAAGGAAGATATGACATTATTATCCAGACAGGCAGACAAAGGGGCGCCCATTGTTCTTTTGGACAAGTCATGACTACATACAGGAACTATTGGCACCAACTATCGGATACCAACAACCTATATTTAACCAAAATTTAAGAATGAATTGGATAGTTTGATATCAGCAGGGGTCACAGGGGGTTGGATAGATGAGACAACTAAACAATTTCTAACCACAAAATTTCCTAAGATACCATTTATCTACACCTTACCAAAAATTCATAAATCATTGATTGCTCCCCCTGGTCGTCCGATCATTTCAGCGATAGGGTCCCTATTTCAGCCCGTAGCAAAATATGTGTATTCCTACCTACAACCTGTAGTGCAAGATATGGCTTCTTATGTACGAGACACAACACACCTACTAACGATGCTCAGGGACCAAAAAATTCCACTTGACACAATCCTAGTGACTATGGATGTGTCCAGTCTTTACACAGTTATCCCTCATGACATGGGTGTCTCAGCATGTAGGAAGGCACTTCAGACCAAACACAAGGGGCCTCCAACGGTTGAATTCCTGATAGCTTTATTGGACTTGATCTTATCAAATAATTATTTTATGTTTCAGATTCCCTCTATTTGCAGACCGCTGGGACAGCAATGGGATCGAATGTGGCTCCATCCTTTGCCAACATATTTATGGAACAGTATGAGCAGAACTTACTGCTGCCCCTAGGAGGTAGCCACATTTTGTTTTATAAGCGCTATATTGACGACCTATTGCTGTTCTGGGGGGGGGGACTGAGACGGAACTCCTATCATTCAAAGAGAGCTTGAATTCCCTTGACTCTCCCATAAAATTGACAATGTCTTATGACAAACAGAAGGTAAATTATTTAGATGTAACCATATATAAACAAGGAGAGGTAATTGGGACTACGCTATATAAAAAAATCTACTGATAGGAATAGTCTCATACATGCTAGTTCCCATCATCCTCCCCACATGTCCCGAGAGGTTCTCTACTCACAATTCCTCAGAGTTATTAGGAACAATACTGACAGAGACACCGCAGCAGTACAACTGGATAATTTGGCGCAACAGTTTGAATCCATGGGATACCCGAATAGATTGATACAGACAACTACAGAAAGCGATACTTAGAACCCCAGGAGGAACTTCTGCTGTCTAAGGAGATGAGACCCCCCAACCAGATCTAATATTTACAACTGGAGTACCAATAAGTGTAACCGTTAAAACGCGTTGAATAGTAGGTGGGAGATTATCAAACTTCGGTCCACATCTCTTTTTCTTGGATAAAAAGGCCGCTGTTGGCCTATAGACGAGGACGCAACCTTGGGGACCTGCTAGTGATTGAAGATGTGCCCCCGGATAGAAAACTAAGGGAGGACCTGGCTGGAGAAACCACTCAAAAATGGCTGCTATAAATGTGCAGGGTGTCTCACTTGTAGCGGGATGTCACAAGGAACCTTTTTACACACCTAGACTGTCCTGTCAGTCGGAACCATGTGGTCTATATAGCATGGTGCTCTTGTGGCTTGCACTATGTAGGCACAAGCATCCACGACCTACAGGGCAGAGGATGAATAACCACAGAAGCGCCATCAGGGCTGCCCTATCCACAGGAAAGGCTGACCAGCCAGTGGCGAAACCTTTCCAAAGGCCCAAAGGGAGAAGTTGTCAGAAGGCCGGTTAGGGTGGATTTGGGAAGGATGTGTATTGGCATAGGTTCCTAAAAGTCCTAAGGAGGATAGTAGGACTAACACAGTAGTTTTATGTTGTTTCCATTTCATTGTTAGGACCAAGGAGAAACATAAACATTTCCCTGCTCTATAAGAGCTTATCCTAAGTTCTCTCCCTCCCCTCTATATGTTATCCCTGCCAAATCCCTAGCCCAATACCCACAATAAAGATGCACACAAATGACTTTGTGGTTAATCTGTGTATATCACAGCTTTATTATATTAGATAAACTGCGGCTTTTTGATCGGCAAAGGAAGGCAAAAAACCTCTGAGAGCGGATTTCCTTCACCTCTGAGAAAGGCGGATTTCCTTCACCAGAGGGGAAAAATTCCTTCCTGACCCCTTAAAGGCCGATCCGGATTTGCTCCCACGATCAATAGCGCCAAATAGAATCAAAGGGAAGCGGGGGGGCGGGCGAATAATGGTAAGGGTAAGGGACTGGCAGTGAAAGGATGAGAAAGAGAAGGGAATATGGCAGCATAAAACACGGGCAGCATTTAAGAGCACGATGAAATGCCTGCATTCCTTTCCATTCCATTGGAGGGATGCAATGAAAAGGACATGCAGGGTCTACCAAAGTGGCTTAAAGGAGTCCCTGTGGTATAACACCATATTTTGGATAAAGGGGAGGAACCACGTGGTGGAACTAAACAGTGGCTGAAAGCACCGGCTGGTGAAAGGTGCAGTGGATGAAAGGGGGCATCACTGGTGGAATTGAGATGTCCCATAGTTACTGGCTGTTTTCCTGAGGATGTGGTGCCTAGACTGAGGTACATCGGTATTTGGTACCGGAGGACACTGCTGGTGGTGCTGGTATCATTTGCCCGAGTTGTTCCGAGGACGCACCCTGTAAAACCAAACAAGATAACTCAGACTAAGTATTTTTTACCTTAGCAAGTGATATTCCTGTAGAATCCTTATAGGGGTATGGACCTGTTTATCCAGAATGCTTGGACCTGGGGTTTTCTGGATAACGGATCTTTCTGTAATTTGGATCTTCATACCTCTACTAAGTCTACTGGAAAATCATGTAAACATTACATAAACCCAATAGGGTGAATTTGCTTCCAATAACTATATCTTAGTTTGAATCAAGTACATGAAACTGTTTTATTATTAACAGAGAAAAAGGAAATCATTTTTAAAAATTGGATTAGTTTGAAATAAAATGAAGTCTATGGAAGATGGACTTTCCGTAATTCGGAGCTTCTTGGATAATGGGTTTCCGGATAACGGATCCCACACCTGTAGCACATTAAGCACAAATCAGGTGATTAAGCCAAGTGTGGGAAAAAAAAGGATGGATTATGTACTGCACCTGAATATCTCTATTGTTCTTAATCAGTATGGCCCTTGTTGATCTTCTCTAGCTCTTTGTAGAGGTGTTTCAGGTGGGCCTTGATGTATCTGTAGTCTGCAGAACTCGTTCTTAAGGTGTAATTTCCACCATTTTGTTATCTTCACACAGTCCTTTGGCCATCCACAGATCGTAGAGTGCAAACCTGATGTCAAAGGTGATCTTGTCCCTGATGCACTCGAGATAAGGACCCGCGAGTGGATCCTCAAAATCCCCTGATCTTAAAGATGTCCAGATCAGGCGAGATCCACGGTGCGGGCTAGAAATGTAAGAAGCAAGAAAACATTGAGGTCAGGGACACACTATGCTAAACATGTCAAATTTCTGTTTCGTTGTATTTACACAGAAGATATGACATGTTTAGGCATTGGGTTAGCCCCTCCTTTAACCCCTTGGATACCCTTTTTCAGCAGTCAGAAAATAAATAGGGATGCACCAAATCCACTATTTTGGATTCGGCGAACCCCCGAATCCTACACGAATACCGAACCAAAATCTTAATTTGCATATGCAAATTAGGGTGGGAAGGGGAAAACATTTTTTCTTTGTTTTGTGACAAAAAGTCAAACGATTTCCCTCTCCGCCTAATTTGCATATGCAAATTAGGATTCGGATTGGCTGGACAGAAGAAATCGGCAGAATCTGAATCCTGCTGAAAAAGGCCCGACTCCCGAATCCTGGATTCGGTGCATCCCTAAAAATAAAATGAGGAAATTAGCTGTGAGCACCTTTACCTTTTCAAAAGCGCGCACTGGTAGTATTGCGGCTACTTGCACTCATGCCCATCTTTGATGTTCTGTAATATAAAATAGAGATTTGGGAAGGTTAGAGTTAACGTAAAGATGTAAGACCCCAAATAAACACCAATAAAGAGGTAAACACAGCAGCATATTTACACCTTATTTTAATAAGAACCCTTTTCATTCAGAAACTATGGTTTTTAATATGGTTCCAATTAGAACAAAATGCTTACTTATGTATATAGAATGCCCCTCCCCACCAGCTCCCATGTCCGCATTTTAAGACAATACATCCCATTTTATTTGGTCCACAATCAGCCCTTTTTATTTCTGTCAGGGTCTGACTTTCCTCTGGATCAGCAGTTACAAAAAAAGGTAGACCTTGATTGGACGTGTGTCTTTTTCAGCCTCATCTACTGTGTAATACATATTACAGGTGGGAACAGTGCCGCCATTAGAAATCACGGGGCCCCATACAACAAAAATTTCGTTGCCCCCTGGGCCCTGCCCACACTTGCACCCGAGCCCCGCCCCCAGATACCACCACACCACATCACAGTTAAAAGACCACACAGACATCAGCGCTAAAAAAGTAACCCCCCACACACAAGTTATAAAACGCAATTATAAGTTAAAGAAAATAGCGCTAAAATCAGCGCTAAAAAAGTAACCCCCCAGCCAAGTTATAAAACGCTATTATAAGTTAAAAAAAAAAACATTGGCGCCATGGCCCCCCATAAATGTTTTTTTAAAAAGCATTGGTGACAAGAGCCCCCTTACAAGTTAAAAAATAAATTGGTGGCAGGGGCCTCTAGAATATTATAATAAAACATTGGTGGCCACAGGATTTAAAAAATAAAACAAATTGGTGTTCCGTAAAACTGAACTCATTGGCTTCAGGACTTAAACTTCGCCTCTTTTCATGACTTCGGTCCTTTTCGCCGCTTCGGGAGTTCGGCTTCGGCTGTTTTCATTACTTCGGGTCCTTTGGCTGCTCGGCTTTTCGGCACTTCCGCATTTCGGCTGTTCGGAACTTGAAAAATGGCCACATGGCTCGGGCGCTCTCAAGGGGGCCCGGCTCTTTCAAAAGTGCAGCACTGCTGGACCCCCTTCATGCCAGGGACACTTGTCCGCCCCTGATGGCGGCCGTGGATGGGAAAATGCAGGATCCTTACCTTCCTCCAAATAACCCGCAATGGGTTGGGCAAGTTGGTTCTTCTGCTCCTGATGAACGTTGATAGTCTTTAAAAAGACTTTTGTGTTTCTTCTTTCTCCTTCTGCTCCTGGGAATCGCTGAGAATCGCTGAGAATCACTGGAAATCACTAGGAATCGCTCGTATTTCACTTTATGGGAAGAGAAAGAGAGAAAGAGATTGGTGAACTGAACCCTCTCTGCCATATATAACGTATATTTGTATATACTGGATTTCCCTTAATAGCTCAATACGGCGCTACTGGAATATAGTTGTGCCTTATAATAACCAGTAACACCATCAGCAGCAACTTTAATAGAATAAAGGAGCTGATTGGGAGAGACAGAATTTATTGGTGGCAATCAGGGGCCCTAGACACCCCTGCTAATGCTAATGTTGGGTCCTGGTGACACAAGCCCAATTAAATTGGATTTAGAATTGAAGGGGAGTGATCATTTGGGAGTGAGGCATTTGGTTGGCCATACACTGAACTGGAAATCACATGGGAATCAAAACATCCCAAATCCCCTCTGTGCCATTGCTGTAAAGCTGTATGTTACTGGCAGGGTGTAAATAGGGGCAGAAGAAACTGGTTCCCATTAGAGGCCCAGGTGAGTAATGGGCCCACTGGGGCTTTTCATAACCAGTCAAGCTCTGATCATTGCCCCTGCACCCATAACATAAGGCACCCTAATTCTAGGCTTGTGCTACTTGTCTTTCTTCTTAGGTCCTCCCTTACCCATCATCTACTCTAATGCTGAGGCCACTAGGATGAGTGATGAGTGGGACAGTTGGCCAATGGCAGTTGGAAAAATGGCAGTTTGACAGTTACAGCTAAAGGGCAAGCAGAGTAAATGGTCTAACACTTCAAAAGCTGTAACAAGTAAACAAGAAATACCAAAACATACTATATTCTATAACTACAGGCCACAGGGGGTGCTGGGAATTGTAGTTAAGGCACAGCTAGATAAGCACAGGATTAGAGTCGGTGGGACAGCAAGTTCTCATGTTGTCTCACTCCCTTAGCAATGGCACACAGGCAGATTTTGGGTACTTTAGCACCCACAAGTTTTAGTAGTTTGGGAAGCGGGCGTTTTCAAGGCCCCATCATTGATTGTACCTTCCTTGTAGTTGTACCCATTTGTACCCCCTGATGGCTTATAACCAACAATTCCCCCCCCCCCCTTTTCCAATGAAATTGGAAAAGATGGAACTGGAAAGATAAACTGAAATCTCCAATGGACAATTTCATGACAAGCACCCTTCCCAGACAATTACAATAGCAGGCAATAGTGGGGGCAATTTTGGGAGCTTTGGCTCTAGACTAAAGTCCGGACTGGTATTTAAAAATGGCCCTGGCATTTGGAGACACACACAGGCCCTCACAGCCCCCCCCCAGCAGCCAATAAGTAGTGACTGTCTATGGCATCTTACAGCAGCCCCTTTGACATTTGCCCAGATCCCACAGATTGCCAGTCCGGGCCTGGCTCTAGTCCCCGCACTACTATAAATCATGAAGCCACACTGCCCAAACTTTCTCCTTGTATCATTGACTTTATGCCCCCCCCATAAAGTCGTTCCACTTACCTCTGAATCCCAGAAATGAATACTGGTCACTTGTGCCTGAGCTGTTAAGTCACCTTCCTGGCAGCTTTCAGCCAATCAGTGCTGAGCTGGGAGTGATGTCATCCTCAAGTAAGGCATGATATACAGTAATTGGCAGCCCAATCACATCAGTCACACCATGTTGCATTTATGAAAATACAACAAATAGACATCAACATAAGCAGTCATAGAACCGGGGCCCACCATCAGAACTCACTGGTAGCTGACTGGACTCTCCCATGCCCAATGAAAGAAGGTCCTGCTGAGATCTCCTCGCTTAGCCCACCAGCTACAACTCTTAGTTTAGCAGTGGCTAGAGAGATACAGTTATGGGATCACTGAGGCAGACAGTATTATTCTGTTGGGAATATGTTTTTCACTTTACTCTTTTGCAGCTCTTTATGTTTGAATTGGAATAATTTCTTGTTTCAAATGTTCTAACCTCCCTAGCATCCAGGCAGAGGCTTAAATAGACATAGAAAGGCATAGTATCCCTTGACGCTTGCAGCCTATTGCCACAGCCTATTGTTACTTGTCTATAGAGACTGAGACTAGAGCTGCACCCAACAAATATGCTTTAGTAGGGTGCAGCAGACCCAGCAAGGGCCTAAACATTCCCCTTATGCCGTGCACCCTATCCTTTTTTTAATTTAAAAAACTAAATTTATAGGCACCCGAGGGCCGCCCCCCAAAACCTGCCGCCTTAGGCACAGGCCCTCGGGTTTCTTAATATAAATACGCCCTGTCCTCTCCAAGAGATAACACGGCACCTACATCAGTAGCAGTTTCTGGAAACCGCAGATATTTTGTATGTACAATACTGTAGCAGGTGCTGAGGAAGGCATCCACCTTCTAATTAAATCTGACAAGGACAGTCAAAGTAAACTTTATTGTAATCTCAGCAGTATACGGATACACAGTGAGATGAAACGACGTGGCTCCAGCTAGTATATATCACAAAAAAGCACATAGAATACACAATAAATATTTAAACATTTGAAATGTGCAATATATTGGCAGAAATTGGATATATACATGTGTAAACCTTTATGGCAGCGACATTATCTGAAATAGTGGCTATGCATAGAACTCCGACCATGCCATGGCTAGATATTGAAAATGCGGGCCTAGCTCCATTGGCACTGAACCAGATCATCTGGATCCCTGACAGAGACAGGAATATACCTGACCATCTTCCCCCTACAACAATACAATCACTACAACTCTGGGACAAATACAGGGAAAAACTACATTATTCTGCACATTTCTGGCAAACAAGAAATTCTCACCAGGGGTAGAAATACGAGATTTCCTTCCCTGGACTGAAAATAAAGCTTACTTATGTACAACCTTAGTCCAAGGGCGAGAGACACGTACCTTTCAGGATCTCAAAGACAGCCTCCAGATACCAAATGGCCAAATCTTCCGTTATTTACAAATACGCCATTTTATATCTCATTCATTTTTGCAAGGCAATGCCCCGCCGCTCGGATCAAACTACACACCTGATATCAAGATTGTACAACAGGCTCTCTGAGGACAATACCACTCTAGCACAAAATATATGACCAAATGGGAGGAGGATGTGCAGGAGACAATTGAAAGCGAAAAAGTGGCAGATAATCTGGGAGAAGGCCAGTAAGACATCAGTCTGTACTATAATACTGGAGAAGGCCTATAAACTGATGGTACTATCAGTTAGATGGTACTATACCCCCTCAAAACTGGCCCACCTCTCGAGAAACTCCCTCTCCCCACAATGCTTTGGAGGATGTGGAGAGCGGGGTACATTCTACCACATGTGGTGGACCTGTGAGATAGTTAAAGCTTTCTGGAGAATGGTAGCCTGTACCTTGTTAGCTATTTTCAAACACCACATTGAGCCAGAGCCCTTGTCATTTCTACTGGGTCTGAAAACCTCTGCATCAAATAAACTAGCGACATATGTAATTGCAGCAGCAAAAACATTAAGGGCGGCCAAGTGGAAGAGTACCTCTCTACCAAACCAGCAAGCTCTCCTCACTAAAGTAAAATGGATAAGAAATATGGAAACTATTAGAGCATACTTACAGGGCAAAGACTACCAAAACGGTCTATTATGGCTCCCCTGGGCAGAATTTGAGACATCCCAGTCGGAAATGAACTGATTCACGGACCTGGCTCCTCTGCATTCACCCTCTGACCCCCCCCCATTTACCTTTTTCCTCTCCTTTCTTCCCCCCTTTGAGAACTATAGAAAAGCACCGTTAACGGCTTAGGTAACACCGATTTACGTAACACCGGTCAAATAAAAGTAGATAACAACATGCTTGCTTAATAAATATGAAGGTTTATTTGTTGCATAGAGTTATATATTCAGAATGCCTACAATTTTGACATGTCTATCTGTGGGAAGGGAAATCCTATGCTGCCATAGTTTTATTGGATCACTCTGTACAGGCTATGAACAAAATAGCAAACAGGGACTGTTCCTGCTGAATTGTGCTTAGTACAGGGGAATACCTATGCTGCCATTGCTGAAGCGTGGTTGCTGGCGTGGTGTTCTCTTCTTCCGGCGAAAGGGATACGCCGCTATATTGTGGAGCAGTCCGGGCATAGTGTTCCAGCCTGGCGGCTGCATCTGGGCTTTCTCTCTGTGTCTTGTTGCCACCCATAGTGTGAAGTGGTGTCGGGTATGCCATACTTATAGGATTTGAGCTTCTAGCCAGTTGCCACCGGGGTATTCAGGATAGTTGTCACGGAGCTCCAGAACACACATCTGCTCAGCGCCCCGTGCAGACCACACACGAGTAGTTTCTTTTTAGTTTTATTATGCAAGTAATAAGGATATGTTTTCTCAGCCTGGTGTAAAGCTACCAGGGTAGTAGGGGAGGGATGTTGTTGCACATGAGAGCTAAGATTGTCATCTTATAAAACTGTATAATGATGGAGCAGGCACTCATGGAACAATCTTTAAGACAGACATGTAAAAAGAATGTACCTTTGAGTTCTGAATAAACTACGTTCTTTTTACACATCTGTCGAAGATTGTTTCATGAGTGCCTGCTCCATCATAATGCCGTTTTCATCTGCTCCCCTAGCTCAAGGTTCAGGGTGGTGTACCTGGACCTCCTCTATTTCTTGGTGAGTTAATACTTTTGATACCTCATTTTGTGTTATTATTTGCAGAGCGACTGTTAGGATTATCTGCAAAGCAGCTGGATAATTTTTGGAGCATCTGGATTATCTTCAGAGCAGTTTTGATTATTATTTACAGAGCGGTGTGGAGGATTATCTTCAGAGCGGCTGGAAAGATTATATTCAGAAGGACAAAGAGTTTTCTCTGCAGAGCGTCTGGAAGATTTCTCTGCAGAGCGTCTGGGAGGAGCAGCTGGAATATCTTCGGATAGGCTCGATTATCTTTAGAGCAGCTGGATTATTTTTAGAGCGGCTGGATTATCTCTAGAGCGGCTGGGAGGATTATCTGCAGAAAGAGCGCCACTCCCAACATGCTGTTGTGACTGTAGAGGTCGGAAAGTGCGTCACTGTGTGTCTACATCTAATTACATTTTAAATATGCCATGGAACAGCCCAATCAGTAGAGTGGCCCATTGCTACTTCGAGCCTGTTACTCACTGCTTATGCTTTAAGATCTGGTTGTGATCTTAGAAAAAAATCTTATAATTTAAAGGAGAAGGAAAACTAGTGAACAGAGATTACTGAACAAAGGACTTAAATTTGTACCAACTGACCACTCAGAACCTTTTGACATGTACAAGGACATACATAACTTTAAGAGACATTTAAAACTACGTGACCATTTTAAAGATAAAATAGGGACCACTAAATCACCCTTTGCTAAAAAAAATAAAAGCCCAAGCTATTTCTACATTCACACGACTTTTGGCTAAAGATTCAGTAAAAATACACAGGGATCTTACCTATAGTCATTCAAACTTGTCTAGATTGGAGAAGGAAGCCATAAAAACCCTTAAGGAAGATAATGACATTATTATCAGACAGGCAGACAAAGGGGGCGCCATTGTTCTTTTGGACAAGTCATACTACATACAGGAACTATTGGCACAACTATCGGATACCACAACCTATATTTAACCAAAATTTAAGAATGAATTGGATAGTTTGATATCAGCAGGGGTCACAGGGGGTTGGATAGATGAGACAACTAAACAATTTCTAACCACAAAATTTCCTAAGATACCATTTATCTACACCTTACCAAAAATTCATAAATCATTGATTGCTCCCCCTGGTCGTCCGATCATTTCAGCGATAGGGTCCCTATTTCAGCCCGTAGCAAAATATGTGTATTCCTACCTACAACCTGTAGTGCAAGATATGGCTTCTTATGTACGAGACACAACACACCTACTAACGATGCTCAGGGACCAAAAAATTCCACTTGACACAATCCTAGTGACTATGGATGTGTCCAGTCTTTACACAGTTATCCCTCATGACATGGGTGTCTCAGCATGTAGGAAGGCACTTCAGACCAAACACAAGGGGCCTCCAACGGTTGAATTCCTGATAGCTTTATTGGACTTGATCTTATCAAATAATTATTTTATGTTTCCAGATTCCCTCTATTTGCAGACCGCTGGGACAGCAATGGGATCGAATGTGGCTCCATCCTTTGCCAACATATTTATGGAACAGTATGAGCAGAACTTACTGCTGCCCCTAGGAGGTAGCCACATTTTGTTTTATAAGCGCTATATTGACGACCTATTGCTGTTCTGGGGGGGGGGACTGAGACGGAACTCCTATCATTCAAAGAGAGCTTGAATTCCCTTGACTCTCCCATAAAATTGACAATGTCTTATGACAAACAGAAGGTAAATTATTTAGATGTAACCATATATAAACAAGGAGAGGTAATTGGGACTACGCTATATAAAAAAATCTACTGATAGGAATAGTCTCATACATGCTAGTTCCCATCATCCTCCCCACATGTCCCGAGAGGTTCTCTACTCACAATTCCTCAGAGTTATTAGGAACAATACTGACAGAGACACCGCAGCAGTACAACTGGATAATTTGGCGCAACAGTTTGAATCCATGGGATACCCGAATAGATTGATACAAGAACAACTACAGAAAGCGATACTTAGAACCCAGGAGGAACTTCTGCTGTCTAAGAGAGATGAGACCCCCCAACCAGATCTAATATTTACAACTGGAGTACCATAAGTGTACCGTTTAAAACGCGTTGAATAGTAGGTGGGAGATTATCAACTCGGATCCACATCTCTTTTTCTTGGATAAAAAGAGGCCGCTGTTGGCCTATAGACGAGGACGCAACCTTGGGGACCTGCTAGTGATTGAAGATGTGCCCCCGGATAAGAAAACTAAGGGAAGGACCTGGCTGGAGAAACCACTCAAAAATGGCTGCTATAAATGTGCAGGGTGTCTCACTTGTAGCGGGATGTCACAAGGAACCTTTTTTACACACCCTAGACTGTCCTGTCAGTCGGACCATGTGGTCTATATAGCATGGTGCTCTTGTGGCTTGCACTATGTAGGCAAAGCATCCACGACCTACAGGGAGAGGATGAATAACCACAGAAGCGCCATCAGGGCTGCCCTATCCACAGGAAAGGCTGACCAGCCAGTGGCGAAACCTTTCCAAAGGCCCAAAGGGAGAAGTTGTCAGAAGGCCGGTTAGGGTGAGATTTGGGAAGGATGTGTATTGGCATAGGTTCCTAAAAGTCCTAAGGAGGATAGTAGGACTAACACAGTAGTTTTATGTTGTTTCCATTTCATTGTTAGGAACCAAGGAGAAACATAAACATTTCCTGCTCTATAAGAGCCTTATCCTAAGTTCTCTCCCTCCCCCTCTATATGTTATCCCTGCCAAATCCCTAGCCCAATACCCACAATAAAGATGCACACAATGACTTTGTGGTTAATCTGTGTAATTCACAGCTTTATTAATAATTAGATAAACTGCGCTTTTTGATCGCAAGGAAGGCAAAAAACCTCTGAGAAGCGGATTTCCTTCACCTCTGAGAAGCGGATTTCCTTCACTAGAGGGAAAAATTCCTTCCTGACCCCTTAAAGGCGATCGGATTTGCTCCCACGATCAATGCGCCAAATAGAATCAAGGGAAGCGGGGGGGGGGAATATGGTAAGGTAAGGGACTGCAGTGAAAGGATGAGAAAGAGAAGGGAATATGGCAGCATAAACAAGGGCACATTTAAGACGCACGATGAATGCTGCATTCCTTTCCATTCCATTGGAGGGATGCAATGAAAAGGAATGCAGGGTCTACCAAGTGGCTTAAAGGAGTCCCTGTGTATAACACCATATTTTGGATAAAGGGGAGGAACCACTGGTGGAACTACAGTGGCTGAAAGCACCGCTGGTGAAAGTGCAGTGGATGAAAGGGGGGCATCACTGGTGGAATTGAGATGTCCCATAGTTACTGCTGTTTCCTGAGGATGTGGTGCCTAGACTGAGGTACATCGGTATTTGGTACCGAGGACACTGCTGGTGGTGCTGGTATCATTTGCCGAGTTGTTCCGAGGACCACCTGTAAAACCAAACAAGATAACTCAGACTAAGTATTTTTTTACCTTAGCAAGTGATATTCCTGTAGAATCCTTATAGGGGTATGGGACCTGTTATCCAGAATGCTTGGGACCTGGGGTTTTCTGGATAACGGATCTTTCTGTAATTTGGATCTTCATACCTCTACTAAGTCTACTGGAAAATCATGTAAACATTACATAAACCCAATAGGGTGAATTTGCTTCCAATAACTATATCTTAGTTTGAATCAAGTACATGAAACTGTTTTATTATTACAGAGAAAAAGGAAATCATTTTTTAAAAATTGGATTAGTTGAATAAAATGAAGTCTATGGAAGATGGACTTTCCGTAATTCGGAGCTTCTTGGATAATGGGTTTCCGGATAACGGATCCCACACCTGTAGCACATTAAGCACAAATCAGGTGATTAAGCCAAGTGTGGGAAAAAAAAAGGATGGATTATGTACTGCACCTGAATATCTCTCATTGTTCTTAATCAGTATGGCCTTGTTGATCTTCTCTAGCTCTTTGTAGAGGTGTTTCAGGTGGGCCTTGATGTATCTGTAGTCCTGCCAGAACTCGTTCTTAAGGTGTAATTTCCACCATTTTGTTATCTTCACACAGTCCTTGGCCATCCACAGATCGTAGAGTGCAAACCTGATGTCAAAGGTGATCTTGTCCCTGATGCACTCGAGATAAGGACCCGCGAGTGGATCCTCAAAATCCCTGATCTTAAAGATGTCCAGATCAGGCGAGATCCACGGTGCGGGCTAGAAAATGTAAGAAGCAAGAAAACATTGAGGTCAGGGCACACACTATGCTAAACCATGTCAAATTTCTGTTTCGTTGTATTTACACAGAAGATATGACATGTTTAGCATTGGGTTAGCCCCTCCTTTAACCCCTTGGATACCTTTTTCAGCAGTCAGAAAATAAATAGGGATGCACCAAATCCACTATTTTGGATTCGGCCGAACCCCCGAATCCTACACGAATACCGAACCAAATCTTAATTTGCATATGCAAATTAGGGGTGGGAAGGGGAAAACATTTTTTCTTTGTTTTGTGACAAAAAGTCAAACGATTTCCCTCTCCGCCCCTAATTTGCATATGCAAATTAGGATTCGGATTGGCTGGACAGAAGAAATCGGCAGAATCTGAATCCTGCTGAAAAAGGCCGACTCCCGAATCCTGGATTCGGTGCATCCCTAAAAATAAAATGAGGAAATTAGCTGTGAGCACCTTTACCTTTTCAAAGCGCCACTGGTAGTATTGCCGGCTACTTGCACTCATGCCCATCTTTGATGTTCCTGTAATATAAAATAGAGATTTGGGAAGGTTAGAGTTAACGTAAAGATGTAAGACCCCCAAATAAACACAATAAAGAGGTAAACACAGCAGCATATTTACACCTTATTTAATAAGAACCCTTTTCATTCAGAAACTATGGTTTTAATATGGTTCCAATTAGAAACAAATGCTTACTTATGTATATAGAATGCCCCTCCCCACCAGCTCCCCATGTCCCCATTTTAAGACAATACCATCCCATTTTATTTGGTCCACAAATCAGCCCTTTTTATTTCTGTCAGGGTCTGACTTTCCTCTGGATCAGCAGTTACAAAAAAAGGTAGACCTTGATGGACGTGTGTCTTTTTTCAGCCTCATCTACTGTGTAATACATATTACAGGTGGGAACAGTGCCGCCATTAGAAATCACGGGGCCCCATACAACAAAATTTTCGTTGCCCCCTGGGCCCTGCCCACACTTGCACCCGAGCCCCGCCCCAGATACCACCCACACCACATCACAGTTAAAAGACCACACAGACATCAGCGCTAAAAAAGTAACCCCCCCACACACAAGTTATAAAACGCAATTATAAGTTAAAGAAAATAGCGCTAAAAATCAGCGCTAAAAAAGTAACCCCCCAGCCAAGTTATAAAACGCTATTATAAGTTAAAAAAAAAAAACATTGGCGCCATGGCCCCCCCATAAATGTTTTTTTTAAAAAGCATTGGTGACAGAGCCCCCCTTACAAGTTAAAAAAAAATTGGTGGCAGGGGCCTCTAGAATATTATAATAAAACATTGGTGGCCACAGGATTTAAAAAATAAAACAAATTGGTGTTCCGTAAAACTGAACTCATGGCTTCAGGACTTAAACTTCGCCTCTTTTCATGACTTCGGTCTTTTCGCCGCTTCGGGAGTTCGGCTTCGGCTGTTTTCATTACTTCGGGTCCTTTGGCTGCTCGGCTTTTCGGCACTTCCGCATTTCGGCTGTTCGGAACTTGAAAAATGGCCACATGGCTCGGGCGCTCTCAAGGGGGCCCGGCTCTTTCAAAAGTGCAGCACTGCTGGACCCCCCTTCATGCCAGGGACACTTGTCCCCCCCCTGATGGCGGCCGTGGATGGGAAAATGCAGGATCCTTACCTTCCTCCAAATAACCCGCAATGGGTTGGGCAAGTTGTTCTTCTGCTCCTGATGAACGTTGATAGTCTTTAAAAAGACTTTTGTGTTTCTTCTTTCTCCTTCTGCTCCTGGGAATCGCTGAGAATCGCTGAGAATCACTGGAAATCACTAGGAATCGCTCGTATTTCACTTTATGGGAAGAGAAAGAGAGAGAAGAGATTGTGAACTGAACCCTCTCTGCCATATATACGTATATTTGTATATACTGGATTTCCCTTAATAGCTCAATACGGCGCTACTGAATATAGTTGTGCCTTATAAATAACCAGTAACACCAATCAGCAGCAACTTTAATAGAATAAAGGAGCTGATTGGGAGAGACAGAATTTATTGGTGCAATCAAGGGCCCTAGACACCCCTGCTAATCTATGTTGGGTCCTGGTGACACAAGCCCAATTAAATTGGATTTAGAATTGAAGGGGAGTGATCATTTGGGAGTGAGCATTTGGTTGGCCATACACTGAACTGGAAATCACATGGGATCAAAACATCCCAAATCCCCCTCTGTGCCATTGCTGTAAAGCTGTATGTTACTGGCAGGGTGTAATAGGGGCAGAAGAAACTGGTTCCCATTAGAGGCCCAGGTGAGTAATGGGCCCACTGGGGCTTTTCATAACCAGTCAAGCTCTGATCATTGCCCCTGCACCCATAACATAAGGCACCCTAATTCTAGGCTTGTGCTACTTGTCTTTCTTCTTAGGTCCTCCCTTACCCATCATCTACTCTAATGCTGAGGCCACTAGGATGAGTGATGAGTGGGACAGTTGGCCAATGGCAGTTGGAAAAATGACAGCTAAAGGGCAGCAGAGTAAATGGTCTAACACTTCAAAAGCTGTAACAAGTAAACAAGAAATACCAAACATACTATATTCTATAACTACAGGCCACAGGGGGTGCTGGGAATTGTAGTTAAGGCACAGCTAGATAAGCACAGGATTAGAGTCGGTGGGACAGCAAGTTCTCATGTTGTCTCACTCCCCTTAGCAATGGCACACAGGCAGATTTTGGGTACTTTAGCACCCACAAGTTTTAGTAGTTTGGGAAGGGGCGTTTTCAAGGCCCCATCATTGATTGTACCCTTCCTTGTAGTTGTACCCATTTGTACCCCCTGATGGCTTATAACCAACAATTCCCCCCCCCCCCTTTTCCAATGAAATTGGAAAAGATGGAACTGGAAAGATAAACTGAAATCTCCAATGGACAATTTCATGACAAGCACCTTCCCAGACAATTACAATAGCAGGCAATAGTGGGGCAATTTTGGGAGCTTTGGCTCTAGACTAAAGTCCGGACTGGTATTTAAAAATGGCCCTGGCATTTGAGACACACACAGGCCCTCACAGCCCCCCCCCAGCAGCCCAATAAGTAGTGACTGTCTATGGCATCTTACAGCAGCCCCTTTGACATTTGCCAGATCCCACAGATTGCCAGTCCGGGCCTGGCTCTAGTCCCCGCACTACTATAAATCATGGAAGCCACACTGCCCAAACTTTCTCCTTGTATCATTGACTTTATGCCCCCCCCCATAAAGTCTGTTCCACTTACCTCTGAATCCAGAAATGAAATACTGGTCACTTGTGCCTGAGCTGTTAAGTCACCTTCCCTGGCAGCTTTCAGCCAATCAGTGCTGAGCTGGGAGTGATGTCATCCTCAAGTAAGGCATGATATACCAGTAATTGGCAGCCAATCACATCAGTCACACACATGTGCATTTATGAAAATACAACAAATAGACATCAAACATAAGCAGTCATAGAACCGGGGCCACCATCAGAACTCACTGGTAGCTGACTGGACTCTCCCATGCCCAATGAAAGAAGGTCCTGCTGAGATCTCCTCGCTTAGCCCACCAGCTACAACTCTTAGTTTAGCAGTGGCTAGAGAGATACAGTTATGGGATCACTGAGGCAGACAGTATTATTCTGTTGGGAATATGTTTTTTCACTTTACTCTTTTGCAGCTCTTTATGTTTGAATTGGAATAATTTCTTGTTTCAAATGTTCTACCTCCCTAGCATCCAGGCAGAGGCTTAAATAGACATAGAAAGGCATAGTATCCCTTGACGCTTGCAGCCTATTGCCACAGCCTATTGTTACTTGTCTATAGAGACTGAGACTAGAGCTGCACCCAACAAATATGCTTTAGTAGGGTGCAGCAGACCCAGCAAGGGCCTAAACATTCCCCTTATGCCGTGCACCCTATCCTTTTTTTAATTTAAAAAACTAAATTTATAGGCACCCGAGGGCCGCCCCCCAAAACCTGCCGCCTTAGGCACAGGCCCTCGGGTTTCTTAATATAAATACGCCCCTGTCCTCTCCAAGAGATAACACGGCACCTACATCAGTAGCAGTTTCTGGAAACCGCAGATATTTTGTATGTACAATACTGTAGCAGGTGCTGAGGAAGGCATCCACCTTCTAATTAAATCTGACAAGGACAGTCAAAGTAAAACTTTATTGTAATCTCAGCAGTATACGGATACACAGTGAGATGAAACGACGTGGCTCCAGCTAGTATATATCACAAAAAAGCACATAGAATACACAATAAATATTTAAACATTTGAAATGTGCAATATATTGGCAGAAATTGGATATATACATGTGTAAACCTTTATGGCAGCGACATTATCTGAAATAGTGGCTATGCATAGAACTCCGACCATGCCATGGCTAGATATTGAAAATGCGGGCCTAGCTCCATTGGCACTGAACCAGATCATCTGGATCCCTGACAGAGACAGGAATATACCTGACCATCTTCCCCCTACAACAATACAATCACTACAACTCTGGGACAAATACAGGGAAAAACTACATTATTCTGCACATTTCTGGCAAACAAGAAATTCTCACCAGGGGTAGAAATACGAGATTTCCTTCCCTGGACTGAAAATAAAGCTTACTTATGTACAACCTTAGTCCAAGGGCGAGAGACACGTACCTTTCAGGATCTCAAAGACAGCCTCCAGATACCAAATGGCCAAATCTTCCGTTATTTACAAATACGCCATTTTATATCTCATTCATTTTTGCAAGGCAATGCCCCGCCGCTCGGATCAAACTACACACCTGATATCAAGATTGTACAACAGGCTCTCTGAGGACAATACCACTCTAGCACAAAAATATATGACCAAATGGGAGGAGGATGTGCAGGAGACAATTGAAAGCGAAAAGTGGCAGATAATCTGGGAGAAGGCCAGTAAGACATCAGTCTGTACTATAATACTGGAGAAGGCCTATAAACTGATGGTACTATCAGTTAGATGGTACTATACCCCCTCAAAACTGGCCCACCTCTCGAGAAACTCCCTCTCCCCACAATGCTTTGGAGGATGTGGAGAGCGGGGTACATTCTACCACATGTGGTGGACCTGTGAGATAGTTAAAGCTTTCTGGAGAATGGTAGCCTGTACCTTGTTAGCTATTTTCAAACACCACATTGAGCCAGAGCCCTTGTCATTTCTACTGGGTCTGAAAACCTCTGCATCAAATAAACTAGCGACATATGTAATTGCAGCAGCAAAAACATTAAGGGCGGCCAAGTGGAAGAGTACCTCTCTACCAAACCAGCAAGCTCTCCTCACTAAAGTAAAATGGATAAGAAATATGGAAACTATTAGAGCATACTTACAGGGCAAAGACTACCAAAACGGTCTATTATGGCTCCCCTGGGCAGAATTTGAGACATCCCAGTCGGAAATGAACTGATTCACGGACCTGGCTCCTCTGCATTCACCCTCTGACCCCCCCCCCATTTACCTTTTTCCTCTCCTTTCTTCCCCCCTTTGAGAACTATAGAAAAGCATCGTTAACGGCTTAGGTAACACCGATTTACGTAACACCGGTCAAATAAAAGTAGATAACAACATGCTTGCTTAATAAATATGAAGGTTTATTTGTTGCATAGAGTTATATATTCAGAATGCCTACAATTTTGACATGTCTATCTGTGATAATGTAACCGGATTCTCAACTTACATGATCATATGTATCCTAATGATATGCTTATAAAAGTTTTACAGAAAATAAAAATCTTTAAAAAAAAAAAAAAAAATTGCGTGGGGGGTTAGTTTTTAGCGCTAATGTCTATGTGGGCTTTTTACTGTGATGTGGGCTTGGCAGAATATGGGGTGGGCCTTGGGCACTGGGCCCAGGTTCTATAACCATATAAAGGCACAAGGCTGCAGGTTGAGTTATACAGGGATCTCTCTGTACAGGCTTTGAGCAAACTTACGGACTGTCCCAGCTAAACTGTAATTAGTACAGGGGAATACATATGCTGCCATAGTTTTATGGGATCTCTCTGTATAGGCTATGGGCAAAATAGCAAACAGGGACAGTTCTTGCTGAATTGTGCTTAGTACAGGGGAATACCTATGCTGCCATTGCTGAAGCATTGTTGCTGGCGTGGTGTTCTCTTCTTCCCGCGAAAAGGAATGTGCCGCTATATTGTGGAGCAGTCCGGGCATAGTGTTCCAGTCTGGCGGCTGCATCTGAGCATGCTCTCTGGGTCTTGTTGCCACCCATAGTGTGTAGTGGTGTCGGAGTATTTGGGATTTGGCCAAATCCCAGAAACCTTCATTAAAGATTCGGCTGAATACCATATTGAATCGGAATCTTAATTTGCATATGAACAGTGACGGGAATGTTAAAAGTGGGAAAAACATTTTTACTTCCTTGTTTTGTGACAAATAGTTACGTGATTTCCCTTCCCACCCCTAATTTGAATATGCAAATCCTAGATTCAGTTCATAAAGCTTAGTACAAAGGAATACCTATGATTTTTAAAAATGACTGCCTTTTTCTCTAATAATAAAACAGCGTCTTGTACTTGATGGTAATTAAGTTAAAGTTTATATGTTTTTATCAGAATGAAGAGATGGAGATCAAAATCCCTTCTAGGGCTGGACAAGATTATACAGAAAATTGAATTTATGAAAATCTCTCTCAAAATGTTTTCCCTGCTGGTAATAAAAAGTTCCTTAAGTTACCCGAAGTTGCATTTTGGGAACAAAGTGCCGAGTATGTTTTCCGACTGGCGATTTACTTTATTGCCGGTGGCAGAACAACCCGGATGCACCCAAAGAAGGAGAGAGCAATGGAGGGGAGGAGAATGCAACGAAGGGTGGGAAGAGAAAGCAACGGAGGGGAGGGTGATGAGGGAGGGGAGAGCAAAGGGGAGTAAGGGGTGCGAACCCGGCTAGGGGAAGGCAGAAGACATTTTTAAAGGTAGCTCCCAGCGCCCCCCTTTCATTGAGTCGTAGGACCTGCCTCTTCTGCCTGCTCCTAGTTCTGGCCCTGGCCAGTGGAAAAACATTTCAGGGATATGTTTCACCCATGGTAGCACAAATTGAAATGTGGGGATCATATCTCCCAGTGTGCCATTAGTCTTTAAAGGCATTCACAAGTTATTGCAGTGTAATTACCAACTTATGCTCCTAGATGGCAGTGTAGAGTTGGGTTGGATTTATGTTACCTGTATATATAGTGTTTGGCCACTAGGGGGAGTAGTGAAACACATAGAAAGGGGTGGAGTTTAGAAAAGAATTGGAGACAAAAAACACAGGGACAGATGTGCATCACAGGATGAACATCTACTGAAGAAGCCACCTTGCAGGAGAACCACAACCAGGACCCAAGTGAGTAGGAAGTGTGAGGCTCAGTTAGCATAGGTTTAGTTTTCTTATAGTGCACTGTAGCAGTGTTATGAGTCAGGTCAGGACAGTGAGCCAGAGGTTTTTGTGTGGGCTAAAGGGTTATGGGCTCATATTGGTGGTTGTGTGTATTTTGCAAAAAAAAAGTCTATGATTCTGTGGGGTGAACCTACAGTTAGTGGGAGTTTTGGACTTGGAACCTAAAGTATGTTGGTTTCTAAAGTGACCTTCAATTTGATCTTTTTCCCCTTCATTTTTTTTAGTCTATATCTTGTTACAGAAATGGAATTGTACAAAAATTACGGCAGATTTGAAAAGTTTATGTTGTCAAAAAAACCCCATAATATAGATTTTTTAATGGATTTTATTTACATACATTTGTCTTTATCAGGAATATGCAAGTGAGAAGCTGAAGAAAAGAGAAGGATATAGCAGAAGGGATAGAAGAGAGATCAGAAGACAGAGGAAGACGTTTGCCTGGGACACTCTCATGGTAAGTATTATGGCTTTGGTCGGTACAGAACATGTTTGTATTTAGTCCAGCATTGCTGTGGGAGATATTGGGGGGTTGATATTGTGGGTTATTTTTTGCATAGAGCCCATTTTTTAGGTTTTTAGTGTGATGTGGTTGGTGTAAAATTCTACAGAACGTTGTTTTCATGTTATATACAGTATATATTGTGGTAGTTCTAGGATCACTTGCTTAAATTTTGTTTTACAGGTATGGGATCTGTTATCTGGAAAACCTGTAATCCAGAAAGCTCTGAATGTCAAGAAGGCTTTCTCCCATAGACTCATTTTATTCAATTACAAAATTTTAAAAGCAGTCTTCTTTTTTTTCTGTAATAACTTAAACAGTACCTGTACTTGATGCCAATTTCAGTGATAATGATCCTTATTTGAAGGCAACTCAGCCTATTGGTTTATTTATTGTTTAAATGAATTTCTAGTTAAGACTAAAGGTATGAAGATCCAAATTAACGGAAAGAGACTCAATTTTTGTGATTATTTTGCAGAAGGGTTGTGAGTCATCTATCTTCAGAACGGCTGGAGGATTATCTTCAGAGTTGCCTGGATTTATTTTTGGGAGCCCTTTGAGGATTATCTTCAGAGCACCTGGGAGGATTACTGCTTCAGATGCATCTGGGAAGATTATCTTCCAGATAGCATCATGGGAGGATTATCTTCAGAGCAGCATCGGATTCATTTCAGAGCAGCTGTGAGGATTATTCTTCCGAGTGGCTTGATTATCTTCCAAGAGGTTGGATTATCTTTCAGTTGGATGGGAGGTTAACCATCAGAACGGCTGGGAGGTGGTATCTTCAGGCTAATTGACACGTGTGTATTATCACAGAGTTCCGGAACGGTTTTTTTACAAAAAAAAATGCTAAAATTGGAAAACTGCTAAGCGTATTTATGCAGCGTGATACGGCTTTTTTTTTAAAAACTGCATCTGAACCTGGCGGCGAACAATCTGCACGTGTATCCATAGCCTCAGAGCTGCTGGGAGAATTATATTCAGGTCGGATGGGGAGGATTTTCTTGTTTGTGATTGAGCGGAATGATCTTTTCATAGGATTGAGTGAATTATCCGCAGTGCAGAATGGGAAAGGAATTTTTCCGAGCACGGTTGTCGGTGATTATCTTCATAGGCGGCTGGGAGGATTATCTGGCAAAGTGTCTACGAACGATTCATCTTAGGAGCGGCTGGGAGGATTATCTTCAGAGTTGGCTGTAGAGGTAGGCATTTTTTGGTGCTTTTTTTTAAAAAATTGGCAACTCTTCCGAGGGGCCCAGCGCAAACCAGCCTCACCTTTATAAGGGGTGGTTTTCACCTTCAAACAACTAGTTGTTTTCCCGATAGATGCACCAGAATAATGACATTCTTCCAATGACTGCTTTGGCCATAACTATAGTAAAATAGCACAGACTTGTTTGAACTTTTAGGGGTCCCTACAAACATAGCATGTATTTCAGCAGTATCACTGGTGAAGTCTAGCATGGGAACTTACTCAGCTCAGTAACTGCCCAATGTGTTACAGTAGGACAGGTGTTTTGTTTTTTTGTAGCAGGCATTTAATGTTATTTCCTTAGTACAGGCTATCTGGCCTATTTAATCCTCAGTGATCACAGAATTGTAGTTGCCAATACTTTGGAAACAAATTACAATATGCCCTTTTTTTTTTTACATCTTCCCTTCAAACCAGTTAAGAACAAAGTCCTGCAGCCGGAAGCTCCTGCAGAGGCAAGGACAAGGAAGAAGACGCTCCTGGAGGAAGAAGAAGAGGAAGCTCCAATAAAGAAAAAGAGGAAGCGCTCCCGCTGAAGATAAGCGACTTCCATGAGAGGAGGAGAAGAGAGGGGAGCGGAAAAAGTAGGAGGTTTGCAGAGAAGAAACATTCAAGCCCTGCAGTGGAAGGAGAAAGAAACGAGCGCAGTCTCCTGCAGGAAGAGAACAGTAGGACCTCCTGAAGAAAACGAAGAGAAAACTCTGTAGCGAGGGAAAGAAGAGGGAGCTGATGGAGAAGAAGAAGCTCTGCAGTGGTGGAAGAATCATCAAAGATCCTCCGGTGGGAGAGGCCAACCCTGCGAAAACAGCTTAGAAGCATCATGAAGAGTCTCCGAGAGTATGGGTAATGATCAATTTACTGACAATTACCCATTATTCTAGAGATGCCTCATGTTGTCCAGTGCAGCTCCACTTTACTTCCCTGCTGTTCTGAGCCATTTTTCAATCAAGAACAATAAAAGGAAATCATACACCGTCTGTTTGAGGCCGTGCAGGTGGATTACTTTGAGGCACCCCATTAGACCAGAATGTTGGCCTGCTTAGGTTGTAAGGGTGCTGACAGAGATCGGAAAGTCTGCAGATAAAGTGTTGATTCATATAGGCAGGCCAATAACAGGGAGGTAGGTAATGCTTATAGGGCTGCTGGACATCTGGCTTTAGATATCCACCTTTGGAAATTGGGTTGCTACTGGGGTATGGACTGGCGCCAGTGTGATCAAAGCAATATAAAAGAATAATATGGCGCAGCTCAGACTGAGATTCATAATAGGCCATGCATTTTCCCCCCCCATGTGTAGTAGAAGACCCAAAACAGTCCCCACAGCCAATGAAAGTGCGTTCTTAAAGCAAGACCGAGGCCTTTAATATCATAATGAAACAAGTAGTATTTGTTCTTTATTCTTATGTCAACAACTTTCTAATCATTTTCTTTCAGCATTTTCCACCCAAAGACTCAACTGCTGCTGCCGACCCAAACCCATGGCCTAAAATCCTTCCGTTACCTCTCCCAAGGGCCGTATGTCTGTGTGTCTGTCTGTCTGTGTGTTGTGGGTTATGTACAGCAAGGGAGTGTAGGGAGTTGTATACCAAGAGTGGGTGAGGGGTATGTACAGGAGGGAGAGTGGAGGTTATGTACAGGCGTGGGTGAGGATTATGTACAGGAGGGAGAGTGAGGTAGTACAGGAGGAAGGTGGAGTTATATAAGGAGAGATGTGGGATATGTACAGGAGTGGGTGAGGGATTATGTACAGGATGGGGTTGAGGGATTATGCTACAGGAGGGAAGTGAGGTTATGTAAAGGAGTGGGGTGAGGGATTATGACAGTGAGGGAGAGTGAGTATGTACAGGAGAAGGGTGGGAGTTATATACGGAGGAGTGTGGGAGTTATGTACAGGAGTGGGTGAGGATATGTACAGGAGTGAGGTGAGGGATATGTACAGGGAGGGAGAGAGGGTTATGTAAAGGAGTGGGTGAGGGATTATGTACAGGAGGAGAGAGTGAGGGATTATGTACAGGATGAAGGGTGGATTATATACAGGAGGGTGTGGGATTATGTACAGAGTGAGGTGAGGGTTTATGTACAGGAGTGGGTGAGGATTATGACAGGAGGAGAGTGAGGGTTCTTGTTACATCGAGAAGGTCGGAGTTATGTACCAGGAGGGAGGGTAGGAGTAATGATGGGGGAGATATCTACAGTAGGGATTGGTATGTAAGGAGAGAGAGGTTGTGAAGGGGTGTGATAGGTAAGGTGTGTATAGGAGGGGCGTGCTTAGCATGATCCCAGGGTGTAAAAACGACTTGCCGTTTCTAGGAGGTCAGGAAGGCATTTTTACCTTCAGTGGATTGGTACTCCTCATTAGTTTACTCTAGGGTTTTCTCCTTTCCTCTGGATTCATTGTCGGTTAGGGGATGCCCAAATATAAATTAGCTATTAATTTTAATAAATCCTGTGCTCCCTTGCCAGGTTTCCCCATAAATATGTCTCAGCGCTTTTCTTTAATCCCTATGGTGAATATTGAGGAAGGGGCTCCTGTGCCTCGTTCTACTAAGGACACACATTGATCGCCAATGATTGGAAGGAACTACAAAATTGCTTTACTCCATAGGCCACAATGTAAGCATTTCCCTTCAAGTCCGTTGCCCCTTTCTTAACATTGGAATTCCATCCACTTCCCACCAGCCTATTTATCCTATACCAGACATTTAGTATATGAAGGTGCTTGATATTGGGGGAACACCTATGCTGGATTTGTTTTTTTGGTTTTGAAGAAGCAAGAGGCTGGCACACGGAGCGATTTAAACCCAGGGTCCTACCCCTGGTGTGTTTATTGCATCAAACAACGTTTCGGAGGGCGTTCCCCGTTCGTCAGGTGAAATTCCGCGGTGAATTCTTTGCACTGTTTGTTTTTTGGTTACCACTCTCTCCAGGTTACGAGACATCCTTTTTGGGTGGGGGATTCCTGCTAAAGCGATGGAGGAGTATTATATTTCTTCTTGCCCCCACAATGACACACTCCATTGTTGCTAGTGCGAGCAAGAGCTTTGAGGGATAATAAGGAAGGTAGGTGCAAGTTGGGCCAACCTGCCACTGGACCCATGACCACCCCCCCAATCAGTACCAAAGTTCACATGGACATGAACCTGGAACAGTAACTTTTTGGTCGAGGTAGACTCTTTAAACAGTTACCTAAACTCAACCTAAATCACAATTTATTTAGTAGAACTTTTCGCATTTCTGATGTGTAAATATGAGGCAGTGGGTTAAAATTACTTTGGTTCAAACACTCGACGGTCCGAATAAAGGCAATGGTAAACGAGGGAAATGTGTTGCCTATGGAAAAATCTGTGCTACTATCAGGTGACAATTCTCATGAAAATACTTTCCCCTCCTTTAAATCTTAAATGTTAAAAAAACATTGGTGGCCTAGGGCCTTAAGAGTTGAAAACATTGCGTCACCTGGGGCCCTAAGAGTTAAAAAACATTGGTGGCAAGGGCCGTAAGATTAAAAACATTGTCGCAAGGGGCCCTAAGAGTTAAAAACTTTGATAGCCCTGGGACCATAAGAGTTGAAGACATTGGTCACCTGGGGCCCTAAGAGTTAAAAACATTGGCGGCAAGGGGCCCCTATGAGTTAAAAATTATTGGTGGCCAGGGGCCCTAAAAATTAAAAACATTGGTGACAAAGGGGCCCCAAGAGTTAAAACAATGGTGACAAAGGGGGCCCTAAAAAATTAAAAACATTGTTGACCTGGGGAAAAGAGCCTAAAAACAATTGTGGCAAGGGCCCTACTACAAATATCCTTATCATCTACAGTGGGGGTACAATATCCCTTATAATACACAATACTCAGAGTTCCCTGTATAACTCAGCCTGTAGCCTTGTGCATTTATATGTGATGTCTATAGCCTTATAATTTACAATGGGGTTTATTTATCCCCTATATACATTGTAAACAGTTCCCAGTGTAACTCAACCTGCGTTCTTGTGCATTTATATTTTCACAGAAACCCCTCAATGACTTCTAATATCCTTATGAATGACAGGACAGTATAGGGTGCACAGTCTCTGTTATAATACATAACACATGAGTTAAACGATAGTTCCCTGTATTAACTCACCAGCAGCCGTGTGCCTTTATATGGATTCTCAAATCCTTATAATTTACAGTAGGGGTACATTATGCATTATAATACACAAAATTATACTCATTGTTCCCTGTATAACTCAGCCTGTTTCCTTGTTCCTTTATATGGTCCCAGAAATGTTTCACCGTCCCTCTCTACTATAGCACCTCATCTATTCAATGTGGCAAAACTGCTGATCCCCACATGATAGAAATCGCTGCAGCCCCCAATAATCCAGGACTGGATAAACAAAATGAGTGAATTATACCATTCTGAGGAAATCTCAGCTACAGCCCCTGAATATGTCACTAAATTTACAGCTAAATGGATATAATGGGACCCTCTGTAAAGGGGTTGTTCACCTTCCAAACACTTTTTTCAATTCAGTTGTTTTTAGATTGTTCCCGGAAATGAAGACTTTTTCTATTTACTTTCCATTATTTATTTCTTACTGTTGAATGTTGAAAGTTGAATGTTCCTGTCTCTGGTGTTTGATTCTAGCAGCTCAGTAAATCAGGTGCAGACTCTGAACTGTTACAATTTCGGAACATTAAGTTGATACATTTCTCAGCAGCATCTCTGGAGTATTAGCAACTATTGTATCAATTCTAACAGCTGCCTGTAATGAAACCCAGAGATTCTGCTCAGCAGGGACAAAGATAAGAAATGCATCAACTAAATGTATCCATTTAGAACAGTTTACAGGGTCGGCGACCCCCAGGGCTGCTTCAGAAGGTGAAAAATGACACTTTACACTTCAATATTAGAAAAACTGTGACACATAGAAAATAGAAAGTCATTGGAAAATGTCATTATTTCTGGTGATCTATCGGAAAACAACTAGTTGTTTGAAGGTGAACCACCTCTTTAAAGGGAGGCTGGGTTGTGCGCTGGGCCCCTCGGAAGTGCCAATTTAAAAAAAAAGCACCAAAATTGCCTACCTCTACAGCCACTCTGAAGATAATCCTCCCAGACGCTCCTAAATGAATCGTTCTAGACACTTTGCAGATAATCCTCCCAGCCGCTATGAAGATAATCCGCACAACCGCTCCGGAAATATTCCTCCCATCTGCACTGCGGATAATTCACTCAATCCATATGAAGATCATCCGCTCAATCAAAACAAAGAAAATCCTCCCATCCGATCTGAATATAATTCTCCCAGCAGCTCTGAGGCTATGGATACACGTGCGGATGTTCGGCGCAGTTTCAGTGCAGTTTTTAAAAAAGCCGACCGCTGCATAAATACGCTAGCAGTTTCAATTTTAGGCTTTTTTTTTTTTGCGAACCTCTGTGATAATCCACACGTGTCAATAGCCTGAAGATACACCTCCCAGCCGTTCTGATGGTAATCCTCCCATCCGACTTGAAGATAATCCAACCTCTCGGAAAATAATCTAGCCACTCTGACAATAATCCTCACAGCTGCTCTGAAGATAATCCATCTGCTCTGAAGATAATCCTCCCAGATGCTCTGAAGATAATCTTCCCAGGTGCTCTGAAGATAATCCTCAAAGGGCTCCAAAAATAATCCAGGCACTCTGAAGATAATCCTCCCAGCCGTTCTGAAGATAATCCACCAAACCGATTTGAACATAATCCTCCCAGCCGATCCAAAGATAATACTCACAACCCTCTGCAAATAATCACACAAAATGAGGTCTCTTTCCGTAATTTGGATCTTCATACCTTTAGTCTACTAGAAATTAATTTAAACAATAAATAAACCCAATAGGCTGATTTTGCTTCAAATAAGGATTCATTATCACTTAGTTTGAATCAAGTACAAGGTACTGTTTAATTATTACAGAAAAAAAAGAAAACTGCTTTTAAAATTTTGGATAATTTGAATAAAATGGAGTCTATGGGAGAAAGCCTTCTTGACATTCAGAGCTTTCTGGATTACAGGTTTCCAGATAACAGATCCCATACCTGTAAAACAAAATTTAAGCAAGTGATCCTAGAACTACCACAATATATACTGTATATAACATGAAAACAACGTTCTGTAGAATTTTACACCAACCACATCACACTAAAAACTGGGCTCTATGCTAAAAATAACCCACAATATCAACACCCCCAATATCTCCCACAGCAATGCTGGACTAAATACAAACATGTTCTGTACCGACCAAAGCCATAATACTTACCATGAGAGTGTCCCAGGCAAACGTCTTCCTCTGTCTTCTGATCTCTCTTCTATCCCTTCTGCTATATCCTTCTCTTTTCTTCTGCTTCTTATTTGCATATTCCTGATAAAGACAAATGTATGTAAATAAAATCCATTAAAAAACCTATATTATGTTTTTTTTTGACAACATAAACTTTTCAAATCTGCCGTAATTTTTGTACAATTCCATTTCTGTAACAAGATATAGACTAAAAAAATGAAGGGGAAAAAGATCAAATTGAAGGTCACTTTAGAAACCAACATACTTTAGGTTCCAAGTCCAAAACTCCCACTAACTGTAGGTTCACCCCACAGAATCATAGACTTTTTTTGCAAAATGCACACAACCACCAATATGAGCCCATAACCCTTTAGCCCACACAAAAACCTCTGGTTCACTGTCCTGACCTGACTCATAACACTGCTACAGTGCACTATAAGAAAACTAAACCTATGCTAACTGAGCCTCACACTTCCTACTCACTTGGGTCCTGGTTGTGGTTCTCCTGCAAGGTGGCTTCTTCAGTAGATGTTCATCCTGTGATGCACATCTGTCCCTGTGTTTTTTGTCTCCAATTCTCTTCTAAACTCCACCCCTTTCTATATGTTTCACTACTCACCCTAGTGGCCAAACACTATATATACAGATAACATAAATCCAACCCAACTCTACACTGCCATCTAGGAGCAGAAGTTGGTAATTACACTGCAATAACTTGTGAATGCCTTTAAAGACTAATGGCACACTGGGAGATATGATCCCCACGTTTCAATTTGTGCTACCATGGGTGAAATATATCCCTGAAATGTTTTTCCACTGGCCAGGGCCAGAACTAGGAGCAGGCAGAAGAGGCAGGTCCTAAGACGCAATGAAAGGGGGGCGCTGGGAGCTACCTTTAAAAAGGTCTTCTGCCTTCCCCTAGCCGGGTTCGCACCCCTTACTCCCCTTTGCTCTCCCCTCCCTCGTCACCCTCCCCTCCGTTGCTTTCTCTTCCCACCCTTCGTTGCATTCTCCTCCCCTCCATTGCTCTCTCCTTCTTTGGGTGCATCCGGGTTGTTCTGCCACCGGCAATAAAGTAAATTGCCAGTCGGAAAACATACTCTGCACTTTGTTCCCAAAATGCAACTTCAGGTAACTTAAGGAACTTTTTATTACCAGCAGGGAAAACATTTTGAGAGAGATTTTCATAAATTCAATTTTCTGTATAATCTTGTCCAGCCCTAGAAGGGATTTTGAGCTCCATCTCTTAATTCTGCTAAAAACATATAAACTTTAACTTAATTACCATCAAGTACAAGACACTGTTTTATTATTAGAGAAAAAGGCAGTCATTTTTAAAAAGCATAGGTATTCCTTTGTACTAAGCTTTATGAAATGAATCTAGGATTTGCATATTCAAATTAGGGGTAGGAAGGGAAATCACGTAACTATTTGTCACAAAACAAGGAAGTAAAAATGTTTTTTCCACTTTTTACATTCCCGTCACTGTTCATATGCAAATTAAGATTCCGATTCAATATGGTATGCAGCCGAATCTTTAATGAAGGATTCTGGGATTTGGCCAAATCGCAAATACTCCGACACCACTACACACTATGGGTGGCAACAAGACTCAGAGAGCATGCTCAGATGCAGCCGCCAGACTGAAACACTATGCCCGGACTGCTCCACAATATAGCGGCACATTCCCTTTCGCGGGAAGAAGAGAACACCACACCGGAAACAATGCTTCAGCAATGGCAGCATAGGTATTCCCCTGTACTAAGCACAATTCAGCAAGAACTGTCCCTGTTTGCTATTTTGCCCATAGCCTATACAGAGAGATCCCATAAAACTATGGCAGCATATATATTCCCCTGTACTAAGTACAGTTTAGCTGGAACAGTCCGTAAGTTTGCTCAAAGCCTGTACAGAGAGATCCCTGTATAACTAAACCTGCAGCCTTGTGCCTTTATATGGTTATAGAACCTGGGCCCAGTGCCCAAGGCCCACCCCATATTCTGCCAAGCCCACATCACAGTAAAAAGCCCACAGACATTAGCGCTAAAAACTAACCCCCCACACTTTTTTTTTTTTTTTTAAAGATTTTTATTTTCTGTAAAACTTTTATAAGCATATCATAAGAATACATATGATCATGTAAGTTGAGAATCCGGTTACATTATCACAGATAGACATGTCAAAATTGTAGGCATTCTGAATATATAACTCTATGCAACAAATAAACCTTCATATTTATTAAGTAAGCATGTTGTTATCTACTTTTATTTGACCGGTGTTACGTAATCGGTGTTACCTAAGCAGTTAACGGTGCTTTTCTATAGTTCCCAAAGGGGGGAAGAAAAGAGAGAGGAAAAAGGTAAATGGGGGGGGGGGTCAGAGGGTGAATGCAGAGGAGCCAGGTCCGTGAATCAGTTCATTTCCGACTGGGATGTCTCAAATTCTGCCCAGGGGAGCCATAATAGACCGTTTTGGTAGTCTTTGCCCTGTAAGTATGCTCTAATAGTTTCCATATTTCTTATCCATTTTACTTTAGTGAGGAGAGCTTGCTGGTTTGGTAGAGAGGTACTCTTCCACTTGGCCGCCCTTAATGTTTTTGCTGCTGCAATTACATATGTCGCTAGTTTATTTGATGCAGAGGTTTTCAGACCCAGTAGAAATGACAAGGGCTCTGGCTCAATGTGGTGTTTGAAAATAGCTAACAAGGTACAGGCTACCATTCTCCAGAAAGCTTTAACTATCTCACAGGTCCACCACATGTGGTAGAATGTACCCTGCTCTCCACATCCTCCAAAGCATTGTGGGGAGAGGGAGTTTCTCGAGAGGTGGGCCAGTTTTGAGGGGGTATAGTACCATCTAAATATCAGTTTATAGGCCTTCTCCAGTATTATAGTACAGACTGATGTCTTACTGGCCTTCTCCCAGATTATCTGCCACTTTTCGCTTTCAATTGTCTCCTGCACATCCTCCTCCCATTTGGTCATATCTTTTTGTGCTAGAGTGGTATTGTCCTCAGAGAGCCTGTTGTACAATCTTGATATCAGGTGTGTAGTTTGATCCGAGGAGTTGCACAAGAGAGAATTGTGAGGGGGCTGGCGGCGGGGCATTGCCTTGCAAAAATGAATGAGATATAAAATGGCGTATTTGTAAATAACGGAAGAGTTGGCTATTTGGTATCTGGAGGCTGTCTTTGAGACCCTGAAAGGTACGTGTCTCTCGCCCTTGGACTAAGGTTGTACATAAGTAAGCTTTATTTTCAGTCCAGGGAAGGAAATCTCTTATTTCTACCCCTGGTGAGAATTTCTTGTTTGCCAGAAATGTGCAGAATAATGTAGTTTTTCCCTGTATTTGTCCCAGAGTTGTAGTGATTGTATTGTTGTAGGGGGAAGATGGTCAGGTATATTCCTGTCTCTGTCAGGGATCCAGATGATCTGGTTCAGTGCCAATGGAGCTAGGCCCGCATTTTCAATATCTAGCCATGGCATGGTCGGAGTTCTATGCATAGCCACTATTTCAGATAATGTCGCTGCCATAAAGGTTTACACATGTATATATCCAATTTCTGCCAATATATTGCACATTTCAAATGTTTAAATATTTATTGTGTATTCTATGTGCTTTTTTGTGATATATACTAGCTGGAGCCACGTCGTTTCATCTCACTGTGTATCCGTATACTGCTGAGATTACAATAAAGTTTACTTTGACTGTCCTTGTCAGATTTAATTAGAAGGTGGATGCCTTCCTCAGCACCTGCTACAGTATTGTACATACAAAATATCTGCGGTTTCCAGAAACTGCTACTGATGTAGGTGCCGTGTTATCTCTTGGAGAGGACAGGGGCGTATTTATATTAAGAAACCCGAGGGCCTGTGCCTAAGGCGGCAGGTTTTGGGGGGCGGCCCTCGGGTGCCTATAAATTTAGTTTTTTAAATTAATAAAAGGATAGGGTGCACGGCATAAGGGGAATGTTTAGGTCCTTGCTGGGTCTGCTGCACCCTACTAAAGCATATTTGTTGGGTGCAGCTCTAGTCTCAGTCTCTATAGACAAGTGACAATAGGCTGTGGCAATAGGCTGCAAGCGTCAAGGGATACTATGCCTTTCTATGTCTATTTAAGCCTCTGCCTGGATGCTAGGGAGGTAGAACATTTGAAACAAGAAAATTATTCCAATTCAAACATAAAGAGCTGCAAAAGAGTAAAGTGAAAAAACATATTCCCAACAGAATAATACTGTCTGCCTCAGTGATCCCATAACTGTATCTCTCTAGCCACTGCTAAACTAAGAGTTGTAGCTGGTGGGCTAAGAGAGGAGATCTCAGCAGGACCTTCTTTCATTGGGCATGGGAGAGTCCAGTCAGCTACCAGTGAGTTCTGATGGTGGCCCTGGTTCTATGACTGCTTATGTTTAATGTCTATTTGTTGTATTTTCATAAATGCACATGTGTGTGACTGATGTGATTGGCTGCAAATTACTGGTATATCATGCCTTACTTGAGGATGACATCACTCCCAGCTCAGCACTGATTGGCTGAAAGCTGCCAGGGAAGGTGACTTAACAGCTCAGGCACAAGTGACCAGTATTTCATTTCTGGATTCAGAGGTAAGTGGAACAGACTTTATGGGGGGGGCATAAAGTCAATGATACAAGGGGAAAGTTTGGGCAGTGTGGCTTCCATGATTTATAGTAGTGCGGGGACTAGAGCCAGGCCCGGACTGGCAATCTGTGGGATCTGGCAAATGTCAAAGGGGCTGCTGTAAGATGCCATAGACAGTCACTACTTATTGGGCTGCTGGGGGGGGGCTGTGAGGGCCTGTGTGTGTCTCAAATGCCAGGGCCATTTTTAAATACCAGTCCAGACTTTAGTCTAGAGCCAAAGCTCCCAAAATTGCCCCACTATTGCCTGCTATTGTAATTGTCTGGGAAGGTGCTTGTCATGAAATTGTCCATTGGAGATTTCAGTTTATCTTTCCAGTTCCATCTTTTCCAATTTCATTGGAAAAGGGGGGGGGATTGTTGGTTATAAGCCATCAGGGGGTACAAATGGGTACAACTACAAGGAAGGGTACAATCAATGATGGGGCCTTGAAAACGCCCCTTCCCAAACTACTAAAACTTGTGGGTGCTAAAGTACCCAAAATCTGCCTGTGTGCCATTGCTAAGGGGAGTGAGACAACATGAGAACTTGCTGTCCCACCGACTCTAATCCTGTGCTTATCTAGCTGTGCCTTAACTACAATTCCCAGCACCCCCTGTGGCCTGTAGTTATAGAATATAGTATGTTTGGTATTTCTTGTTTACTTGTTACAGCTTTTGAAGTGTTAGACCATTTACTCTGCTGCCCTTTAGCTGTCATTTTTCCAACTGCCATTGGCCAACTGTCCCACTCATCACTCATCCTAGTGGCCTCAGCATTAGAGTAGATGATGGGTAAGGGAGGACCTAAGAAGAAAGACAAGTAGCACAAGCCTAGAATTAGGGTGCCTTATGTTATGGGTGCAGGGGCAATGATCAGAGCTTGACTGGTTATGAAAAGCCCCAGTGGGCCCATTACTCACCTGGGCCTCTAATGGGAACCAGTTTCTTCTGCCCCTATTACACCCTGCCAGTAACATACAGCTTTACAGCAATGGCACAGACGGGGATTTGGGATGTTTTGATCCCATGTGATTTCCAGTTCAGTGTATGGCCAACCAAATGCTCACTCCCAAATGATCACTCCCCTTCAATTCTAAATCCAATTTAATTGGGCTTGTGCATTGTGTCACCAGGACCCAACCTAGATTAGCAGGGGTGTCTAGGGCCCTTGATTGCACCAATAAATTCTGTCTCTCCCAATCAGCTCCTTTATTCTATTAAAGTTGCTGCTGATTGGTGTTACTGGTTATTTATAAGGCACAACTATATTCAGTAGCGCCGTATTGAGCTATTAAGGGAAATCCAGTATATACAGATATACGTATATATGGCAGAGAGGGTTCAGTTCACAATCTCTTCTCTCTCTTTCTCTTCCCATAAAGTGAAATACGAGCGATTCCTAGTGATTTCCAGTGATTCTCAGCGATTCTCAGCGATTCCCAGGAGCAGAAGGAGAAAGAAGAAACACAAAAGTCTTTTTAAAGACTATCAACGTTCATCAGGAGCAGAAGAACAACTTGCCCAACCCATTGCGGGTTATTTGGAGGAAGGTAAGGATCCTGCATTTTCCCATCCACGGCCGCCATCAGGGGGGGGACAAGTGTCCCTGGCATGAAGGGGGGCCCAGCAGTGCTGCACTTTTGAAAGAGTCGGGCCCCCTTGAGAGCGCCCGAGCCATGTGGCCATTTTTCAAGTTCCGAACAGCCGAAATGCGGAAGTGCCGAAAAGCCGAGCAGCCAAAGGACCCGAAGTCATGAAAACAGCCGAAGCCGAACTCCCGAAGCGGCGAAAAGACCGAAGTCATGAAAAGAGGCGAAGTTTAAGTCCTGAAGCCATGAGTTCAGTTTTACGGAACACCAATTTGTGTTTTATTTTTTAAATCCTGTGGCCACCAATGTTTTATTATAATATTCTAGAGGCCCCTGCCACCAATGTTTTTTTTTTAAATATTTTTTGGGGCCCCAATTTTTTTTAACTTGTAAGGGGGGCTCTGTCACCAATGCTTTTTAAAAAAAACATTTATGGGGGGGCCATGGCGCCAATGTTTTTTTTTTTTTAACTTATAATAGCGTTTTATAACTTGGCTGGGGGGTTACTTTTTTAGCGCTGATTTTTAGCGCTATTTTCTTTAACTTATAATTGCGTTTTATAAATTGTGTGTGGGGGGGTTACTTTTTTAGCGCTGATGTCTGTGTGGTCTTTTAACTGTGATGTGGAGTGGGTGGTATCTGGGGTGGGGCTCGGGTGCAAGTGTGGGCAGGGCCAAGGGGGCAACGAAAATTTTGTTGTACGGGGCCCCGTGATTTCTAATGGCGGCCCTGTTCCCATCTGTAATATGTATTACACAGTAGATGAGGCTGAAAAAAGACACACGTCCATCAAGGTCTACCTTTTTTTGTAACTGCTGATCCAGAGGAAAGTAAGACCCTGACAGAAGTAAAAAGGGCTGATTTGTGGACCAAATAAAATGGGATGGTATTGTCTTAAAATGGGGACATGGGGAGCTGGTGGGAGGGGCATTCTATATACATAAGTAAGCATTTGTTTCTAATTGGAACCATATTAAAACCATAGTTTCTGAATGAAAAGGGTTCTTATTAAATAAGGTGTAAATATGCTGCTGTGTTTACCTCTTTATTGTGTTTATTTGGGGGTCTTACATCTTTACGTTAACTCTAACCTTCCTAAATCTCTATTTTATATTACAGGAACATCAAAGATGGGCATGAGTGCAAGTAGCCGGATTTACTACCAGTGGCGCTTTGAAAAGGTAAAGGTGCTCACAGCTAATTTCCTCATTTTATTTTTAGGGATGCACCGAATCCAGGATTTGGGAGTCGGCCTTTTTCAGCAGGATTCAGATTCTGCCGATTTCTTCTGTCCAGCCAATCCGAATCCTAATTTGCATATGCAAATTAGGGGCGGAGAGGGAAATCGTTCGACTTTTTGTCACAAAACAAAGAAAAAATGTTTTCCCCTTCCCACCCCTAATTTGCATATGCAAATTAAGATTTGGTTCGGTATTCGTGTAGGATTCGGGGGTTCGGCCGAATCCAAAATAGTGGATTTGGTGCATCCCTATTTATTTTCTGACTGCTGAAAAAGGTATCCAAGGGGTTAAAGGAGGGGCTAACCCAATGCTAAACATGTCATATCTTCTGTGTAAATACAACGAAACAGAAATTTGACAGGGTTTAGCATAGTGTGTGCCCTGACCTCAATGTTTTCTTGCTTCTTACATTTTTCTAGCCCGCACCGTGGATCTCGCCTGATCTGGACATTTTTGAGATCAGGGATTTTGAGGATCCACTCGCGGGCCCTTATCTCGAGTGCATCAGGGACAAGATCACCTTTGACATCAGGTTTGCACTCTACGATCTGTGGATGGCCAAGGACTGTGTGAAGATAACAAAATGGTGGAAATTACACCTTAAGAACGAGTTCTGGCAGGACTACAGATACATCAAGGCCCACCTGAAACACCTCTACAAAGAGCTAGAGAAGATCAACAAGGCCATACTGATTAAGAACAATGAGAGATATTCAGGTGCAGTACATAATCCATCCTTTTTTTTCCCACACTTGGCTTAATCACCTGATTTGTGCTTAATGTGCTACAGGTGTGGGATCCGTTATCCGGAAACCCATTATCCAAGAAGCTCCGAATTACGGAAAGTCCATCTTCCATAGACTTCATTTTATTCAACTAATTCAATTTGTTTAAAAAATGATTTCCTTTTTCTCTGTAATAATAAAACAGTTTCATGTACTTGATTCAAACTAAGATATAGTTATTGGAAGCAAATTCACCCTATTGGGTTTATGTAATGTTTACATAATTTTCCAGTAGACTTAGTAGAGGTATGAAGATCCAAATTACAGAAAGATCCGTTATCCAGAAAATCCCAGGTCCCAAGCATTCTGGATAACAGGTCCCATACCCCTATAAGGATTCTACAGGAATATCACTTGCTAAGGTAAAAAAATACTTAGTTATCTTGTTTGGTTTTACAGGTGGTCCTCGGATCAACTCGGCCAATGATACCAGCACCACCAGCAGTTTCCTCGGTACCAAATACCGATGTACCTCAGTCTAGGCACCACATCCTCAGGAAACAGCAATAACTATGGGACATCTCAATTCCACCAGTGATGCCCCCCTTTCATCCACTGCACTTTCACCAGCGGTGCTTTCAACCACTGTAGTTCCACCAGTGGTTCCTCCCCTTTATCCAAAATATGGTGTTATACACAGGGACTCCTTTAAGCCACTTGGTAGACCCTGCATTCCTTTTCATTGCATCCCTCCAATGGAATGGAAAGGAAGCAGCATTCATCGTGCGTCTTAAATGTGCCCTTGTTTATGCTGCCATATTCCCTTCTCTTTCTCATCCTTTCACTGCAGTCCCTTACCTTACCATATTCCCCCCCCCCGCTTCCCTTGATTCTATTTGGCGCATTGATCGTGGGAGCAAATCCGATCGCCTTTAAGGGGTCAGGAAGGAATTTTTCCCTCTAGTGAAGGAAATCCGCTTCTCAGAGGTTTTTTGCCTTCCTTACGATCAAAAAGCGCAGTTTATCTAATTATTAATAAAGCTGTGAATTACACAGATTAACCACAATGTCATTGTGTGTATCTTTATTGTGGGTATTGGGCTAGGGATTTGGCAGGGATAACATATAGAGGGGGAGGGAGAGAAGTTAGGATAAGGCTCTTATAGAGCAGGAAATGGTTATGTTTCTCCTTGGTTCCTAACAATGAAATGGAAACAACATAAAACTACTGTGTTAGTCCTACTATCCTCCTTAGGACTTTTAGGAACCTATGTAATACTGAGAGCCAATACACATCCTTCCCAAATCTCACCCTAACCGGCCTTCTGACAACTTCTCCCTTTGGGCCTTTGGAAAGGTTTCGCCACTGGCTGGTCAGCCTTTCCTGTGGATAGGGCAGCCCTGATGGCGCTTCTGTGGTTATTCATCCTCTCCCTGTAGGTCGTGGATGCTTTGCCTACATAGTGCAAGCCACAAGAGCACCATGCTATATAGACCACTGACAGGACAGTCTAGGGTGTGTAAAAAAGGTTCCTTGTGACATCCAGCTACAAGTGAGACACCCTGCACATTTATAGCAGCCATTTTTGAGTGGTTTCTCCAGCCAGGTCCTTCCCTTAGTTTTCTTATCCGGGGGCACATCTTTAATCACTAGCAGGTCCCCAAGGTTGCGTCCTCGTCTATAGGCCAACAGCGGCCTCTTTTTATCCAAGAAAAAGAGATGTGGATCCGAGTTGATAATCTCCCACCTACTATTCAACGCGTTTTAAACGGTACACTTATGGTACTCCAGTTGTAAATATTAGATCTGGTTGGGGGGTCTCATCTCTCTTAGACAGCAGAAGTTCCTCCTGGGTTCTAAGTATCGCTTTCTGTAGTTGTTCTTGTATCAATCTATTCAGGTATCCCATGGATTCAAACTGTTGCGCCAAATTATCCAGTTGTACTGCTGCGGTGTCTCTGTCAGTATTGTTCCTAATAACTCTGAGGAATTGCGAGTAGAGAACCTCTCGGGACATGTGAGGAGGATGATGGGAACTAGCATGTATGAGACTATTCCTATCTGTAGATTTTTTATATAGCGTAGTCCCAATTACCTCCCCTTGTTTATAGATGGTTACATCTAAATAATTTACCTTCTGTTTGTCATAAGACATCGTCAATTTTATGGGAGAGTCAAGGGAATTCAAGCTCTCTTTGAATGATAGGAGTTCCGTCTCAGTCCCCCCCCCCCAGAACAGCAATAGGTCGTCAATATAGCGCTTATAAAACAAAATGTGGCTACCTCCTAGGGGCAGCAGTAAGTTCTGCTCATACTGTTCCATAAATATGTTGGCAAAGGATGGAGCCACATTCGATCCCATTGCTGTCCCAGCGGTCTGCAAATAGAGGGAATCTTGAAACATAAAATAATTATTTGATAAGATCAAGTCCAATAAAGCTATCAGGAATTCAACCGTTGGAGGCCCCTTGTGTTTGGTCTGAAGTGCCTTCCTACATGCTGAGACACCCATGTCATGAGGGATAACTGTGTAAAGACTGGACACATCCATAGTCACTAGGATTGTGTCAAGTGGAATTTTGTGGTCCCTGAGCATCGTTAGTAGGTGTGTTGTCTCTCGTACATAAGAAGCCATATCTTGCACTACAGGTTGTAGGTAGGAATGCACATATTTTGCTACGGGCTGAAATAGGGACCCTATCGCTGAAATGATCGGACTACCAGGGGGAGCAATCAATGATTTATGATTTTTGGTAAGGTGTAGATAAATGGTATCTTAGGAAATTTTGTGGTTAGAAATTGTTTAGTTGTCTCATCTATCAAACCCCCTGTGACCCCTGCTGATATCAAACCATCCAATTCATTCTTAAATTTTGGTTAAATATAGGTTGTGGTATCCGATAGTTGTGCCAATAGTTCCTGTATGTAGTAAGACATGTCCAAAAGAACAATGGCGCCCCCTTTGTCTGCCTGTCTGATAATAATGTCATTATCTTCCTTAAGGGTTTTTATGGCTTCCTTCTCCAATCTAGACAAGTTTGAATGACTATAGGTAAGATCCCTGTGTATTTTTACTGAATCTTTAGCCAAAAGTCGTGTGAATGTAGAAATAGCTTGGGCTTTTTTTTTTTTTTTAGCAAAGGGTGATTTAGTGGTCCCTATTTTATCTTTAAAATGGTCACGTAGTTTTAAATGTCTCTTAAAGTTATGTATGTCCTTGTACATGTCAAAAGGTTCTGAGTGGTCAGTTGGTACAAATTTAAGTCCTTTGTTCAGTAATCTCTGTTCACTAGTTTTCCTTCTCCTTTAAATTAGATTTTTTTATAAGATCACAACCAGATCTTAAAGCATAAGCAGTGAGTAACAGGCCCGAGGTAGCAATGGGCCACTCTACTGATTGGGCTGTTCCATGGCATATTTCAAATGTAATTAGATGTAGACACACAGTGACGCACTTTCCGACCTCTACAGTCACAACAGCATGTTGGGAGTGGCGCTCTTTCTGCAGATAATCCTCCCAGCCGCTCTAGAGATAATCCAGCCGCTCTAAAAATAATCCAGCTGCTCTAAAGATAATCGAGCCTATCCGAAGATATTCCAGCTGCTCCTCCCAGACGCTCTGCAGAGAAATCTTCCAGACGCTCTGCAGAGAAAACTCTTAGTCCATCTGAATATAATCTTTCCAGCCGCTCTGAAGATAATCCTACATACCGCTCTGTAAATAATATTCAAAACTGCTCTGAAGATAATCCAGATGCTCCAAAAATTATCCAACTGCTTTGCAGATAATCCTAACAGTCGCTCTGCAAATAATAACACAAAATGAGGTATCAAAAGTATTAACTCACCAAGAAATAGAGGAGGTCCAGGTGCACCACCCTGAACCGTCAGCTAGGGGAACAGATGAAAACGGCATTATGATGGAGCAGGCACTCATGGAACAATCTTCGACAGATGTGTAAAAAGAACGTAGTTTATTCAGAACTCAAAGGTACATTCTTTTTACATGTCTGTCTTAAAGATTGTTCCATGAGTGCCTGCTCCATCATTATGCAGTTTTATAAGCTGACAATCTTAGCTCTCATGTGCAACAACATCCCTCCCCTACTACCCTGGTAGCTTTACACCAGGCTGAGAAAACATATCCTTATTACTTGCATAATAAAACTAAAAAGAAACTACTCGTGTGTTGTCTGCACGGGGCGCGGAGCAGATGTGTGTTCTGGAGCTCCGTGACAACTATCCTGAATACCCCGGTGGCAACTGGCTAGAAGCTCAAATCCTATAAGTATGGCATACCCGACACCACTTCACACTATGGGTGGCAACAAGACCCAGAGAGAAAGCCCAGATGCAGCCGCCAGGCTGGAACACTATGCCCGGACTGCTCCACAATATAGCGGCGTATCCCTTTCGCCGGAAGAAGAGAACACCACGCCAGCAACAATGCTTCAGCAATGGCAGCATAGGTATTCCCCTGTACTAAGCACAATTCAGCAGGAACAGTCCCTGTTTGCTATTTTGTTCATAGCCTGTACAGAGTGATCCAATAAAACTATGGCAGCATAGGATTTCCCTTGTACTAAGCACAATTCAGCAGGAACAGTCCCTAGGTTTGCTCATAGCCTATACAGAGAGATCCCATAAAACTACGGCAGCATAGGAATTCCCCTGTACCAAGCACAATTCAGCAGGAACAATCCACTACATTTGCTAGTTTGCTCATAGAATCTACAGAGAGATCGCATAAACCTATGGCAGCATAGATATTCCTCCTTACTAAGCACAATTCAGGAGGAACAGGCCCTAAGATTGCTCATAGCCTGTACAGAGAGATTCCATGAATCTATGGCTGCATAGGTGTTCCCCCGCTGTATTAAATGGATACTGTCATGGGAAAACATGTTTTTTTTTTCAAACGCATCAGTTAATAGTGCTGCTCCAGCAGACTTCTGCTTTTTTTATATTTAGTTTTTAAATTTGACATAGGGCTTACATATTGTCAGTTTCCCAGGTGCCCAGTCATGTGACTTGTGCCAGCATTTTAGGATGGAACTGCTTTCTGGCAGGCTGTTATTTCTCCTAAATGTAACTGAATTTGTCTCAGTGGGACTTTTATTATTGAGTGTTGTTCTTAGATTTACCAGGGAGCCATTATCTTGGGTTAGGGAGCTGCTATCTGGTAACCTTCCTACTGTTCTTTTGTTAGGCTGCTGGTGCTTGCAGTACAGCAGTAAAGAGTGACTGAAGTTTATCAGAGCACAAGTCATATGACTGGGGGCACTTGGGAAATTGACTATATGTCTAGCCCCATGTCAGATTTCAAAATGAAATATAAAAAATAAAATCTGTTTGCTCGGATTTCAGCTCAGAATTCTGTTGGCTCAACACTATTAACTGATGTTGAAACAAACATGTTTTCCCATGACCGTATCCCTTAATCACAATTCAGCAGGAACAGACCACTAAGTTTGCTCATAGACTGTACTGGGCGATCCCATAAGGTTGTGACAACATACTGTAGGTATTCCACTGTACTAAGCACAATCCAGCAGGAACAGTCCCCTAAGTTTGCTCATAGCCTGTAGAGAGATCCCATAAAACTATGGCAGCATATGTATTCCCCTGTACTAATTACAGTTTAGCTGGAACAGTCCCTAAGTTTGCTCAAAGCCTGTACAGAGAGATCCCTGTATAACTCAACCTGCAGCCTTGTGCCTTTATATGGTTATAGAACCCCGGGCCAGTGCCCAAGGCCCACCCCAGATTCTGCCAAGCCCACACCACAGTAAAAAGCCCACATAGACATCAGCGCTAAAAACTAACCCCCCACACATAATTTATAAAAAGCCACTGGTGGTCAGGACCACCCTACAAGTTAAAAAAAAAAAAAATTGGTGGCCAGGGCCCTCCCCCTATAAATCAAAAAAATACAAAAACCTTTGCACCAGGATCCCCAAAAAACTCTAAAAAAACATTGGTGATCAGGGGCCTCATAGATTATTTTTAAAAAAACATTGGTGGCCTGGGGCCTATATAGTATTAACATAAAACCATAACTCCCAACATTTTGGAAATAAAAAGAGGGACAAAAAGTTGGTGCAAATATTTTTTGACCACGCTCATTTTTGTGGCCACACTCCCTAATTACCATGTTCATTTTACAAAATTCGTCGGGTTATAAAAGTTTGAACATATTTCTGTGTTTTTTTTCAGTTATTACAGTTTTGCTAATGAAGGTGAATTTCCCTTTAAGCTGTGAGTCCCAAGGGACCTGTTATCTTATATTGTTACAAATACTTATTTGCGTATCTCAAAATTGTTACAAAAGTATCTTATCTGCTGCTCTGGCTGTTCTGGGCTCTCTGCCAAAAGCCAATTAAGTTAGCAACCTTGTTTCTTTTTCTGGCTGTTCAGTGCACAGAAAAACGGGACTTTACAGTACAAACGAGGGACTGCGGGTTGAGCAAAAGAGAGACTGTCCCTCTAAAAATGGGACAGTTGGGAAATATGTAATACATTAGTAGCCAGGGGTTTAATAAAAAAAAAACATTGTTCAGTGGACCTTACTCCTTACCTGGCTTTGGGTCCTTTCGAGGCTTCAGGACTTCAACTTCGGGTCTTTTCGTGACGTCAGGTCTTTTCGCAGCTTTGAAGACCCCCTCCACATGGTCTGTCATTTCAGGTACTGCAAAATCAACACATTTACAGCATTAATTTGTGTGGCAAAGATAGAAAAATGTACATTCACCCAATAAAATATATATTTTCAGAAAGTAGACATTCCCCTGAATCCAAATTGGGTGTGCATGTCTTTCTACTCTGAAGCACCAAGCTGCGAGCCTTAACTAAATTTGGCGATTTTGGAGATAGTTATGAAAATCACCTCATAACTTCTGCCTTGCAGCATTTTACCTGCCACATACTATTAGGTAACAAGATAAAACACCCTAAATACGAAAGCCTGGGTCCCCAGAAAAGTTTGATACCCAAAATACTTAGATTTAATGAAGTATATAACATGTAAAGACCCCAAATCTACCTTGTGCATACTTTTGATGTCTTACACTCATTTATAAACATTGGCAGTTTTATGTGGGATAAAAGTTACAAACAATTAGAGGCCCCAGTTCTATAATCCCACGATTAGGACAGCACATGCTGTTACACATATACTTTCTCTAGAGTAAACCGGAGCTCCTCCCCAGATGGTTTGTCCTCAGGTTCACAACCATTCCTACGCTCTTTATATATTTTAACTATACAGAAGTAATGTTTTAACATACTATCCGGTGGTATGAGCGCGCTACTATTATAATCTTAGCAAAGGGGAACTATCCCTTGCCACACACCCCTTCTACATCTCCTCTTGAACTCATCTACCCCACCCCTTTCTTTACTACTGACTTCTCCTCCCCATTCCTCCCCACACTCTAAGTCCTAACCTTCACCCTCACCCCCCACTTTACTCTCTTCCACTACTTCATCCTCTTTCTATCTCTTTCTATCCCCCCTCCTTTTTTTCCCTTCTTCTCTTCTCCTCTCTCATTTCCTTAGTTTCTCCTCCTTTACCCTCTTATCCTCCACTTTAACCCCTGAGTTTGCTACATTTCTCCCCACTTATCCCGCCTTGTGACCCTCTTTCTGATCCTCACACCTATAGTACACAAATTTATCACCACACTCATGGCAGTCCATGACTTACATCCTCCACAGAGCTCTCACAGTCATGAAGCTCACACAAAGGTAAACATAGTAAGCATAAATGCTAATGGACTTAACTCACCTCAGAAACGGATCTTATTAAGATCAGAATTGAGACGACTAAAAGCACAAGTTGCCTTTGTACAAGAGACTCATTTTAAGGTGTCCTCATCCTTCCGATGGACTAATAAATACTTCCCAGAAATGTACAGCAGTATCCCCAGACCAATAAGACAAAGGGCACAGTGATTCTGTTTGAGAAACACTTTAACTTCAAAGTGTCGGCTACCAAAACAGACCCAGCGATATATTTTTGTGAGGGGCACCCTAGATACCCAAAAGATTACTTTTGCCAAAAGCGACAGGACAAAACTTTTCACACAATTGCAGAGATCTTACTCAGATTCTCCGAAGAAATCCTCATACTAGGGGGAGATTTCAACATCCCTATGGATCCCCAAATTGACTGTCCTGCCGGAAAATCCAGCATTCCCCACCGCATTATTCACTATATCACAAAAGATTTACATCAACTACAGGTAGTAGATGCCTGGCGACTAGTCAAGCCTAAGGAAAGAGACTATACTTTTTATTCCGCTAGGCACAGCCTATACACCAGAATAGATCATTTTTTTCTATCTCAGCACCATCTGAGTGCGATAGGAGGCGCAGACATTCACACTTGCACATGGTCGGATCACGCCCCCATATCCATGCAACTCTCCCTTAAAACAAATATCTCAAAATGGAGTAACTGGAAATTAAATGAGTCAATACTGAAAGATAATAGTGTCCTGAATGAGGTTAAAACAGCTATTGCAAACTATTTCAGGGAGAATGCCATGGCAGATGTCAACCCGGTGACCATATGGGAGGCCCATAAATGCTGCATTAGAGGGACGTTGATCCAATTATGTTCCAAAAGGAAGAAAGTGCATCAAGCTAAACAGAACTCACTCTTGGCTGAGGTCAGGAATCTCGAAATGGCACATAAAAAAGCACCAACTACGGAACTATATACACCAGACTTACCGCATCACGGCAAGCCCTAGCGGAACACCATAAACTTTTTACGGAAAAGGTCACCTCCAGAATGAGACACCGTTTCTATGAGCACGGGGACAAGAGTGGCAAGCTACTGGCCCGATTGCTGAAAGCGAGAGTCATTAAAAATCATATACACTGCTTACGGAACAAACAAGGTGATAAAACTTCAACATAGCTCAAGAATTTCAGAAATACTACTCAGAGCTGTACCAAATTGACTCTCCCACAACTGTTGACGGCCTTCCAAGAGCAGAGGCTATAGAAGCTTTCCTAGACAAGTTACCTATACCACGATTATCAGACTCGCAGAAATCGCTTATGGAAGCCGATATCACAACGGAGGAAGTCTTTCAGGCGATTAAGAGATCTCCAAATGGCAAAAGCCCCGGATCAGACGGCTACCCCGTGGGGTATTATAAAGAGTGCTCAGACCTGCTTATACCACACCTGACAAGAACCTTTAATGCTCTCCAAAATAACACTGTGCTTTCCTCTGACTCCTTGCAAGCTCATATCACTCTTCTTCTGAAAACGAATAAAAATTCAGAAGATCCAGGTAACTACAGACCAATATCACTAATCAATGCAGATTTGAAGATATTAGCGAAGATAGTGGCATCTAGAATACAAACATCCTTAAGTTATCTTATAGATCTGGATCAAACCGGCTTTATACCTGGAAGAGAGTCGAGAAATAACACCAATAAATTGATCAACATACTCCACCATGCAAAGCACAAAAAAATCCCTCTCATGCTTCTGTCCACCGATGCTGAAAAAGCATTTGACAGGGTCGAATGGGTTTATATGTTCTCCTGCCTCTCCAGGTTCGGCTTCGGGGACCGCCTGTGCCAGTGGATTAAATCTCTCTAACCGGTAGCTAGGGTTAGAGTGAACGGAGTACTCTCTCAGCGCTTACCCATCAAAAACGGCACACGACAAGGGTGCCCCCTCTCACGTACCCTTTTTGCCCTGGCTTTGGAACCCCTGCTCATATCTATTAGATTGAATGCAGATATATCAGGGATTTCCATAAAAGACAAACAATATAAAGTAGCAGCGTACGCCGACGACCTTCTTTTTTTCCTGACAAAACCTCAATCACAAGCCTCAACAATCTCTGAGATATTTGTCAAGCTTAGCAACTTCAAAATTAATTTTCTTAAATCGCAAGCATTAAACGTATCGCTCAGCGACAACACAATTCAACGACTCTCAAACAACTTCTCATACAGCTGGGCAAACCGGCAGATCACTTACCTACGAATAACTATTGCTAAAGACTATGAAGAATGGACTGATACCAACTGTAAACTGCTATACGCAAACATTCATAAAGATCTACGGAATTGGACCAAACAACCCCTGTCCTGGATAGGTAGAATCAATGTGGTCAAGATGAACATAAAGCCACGGCTACTTTACCTATTCCAGGGTGTACCTCTACTATATTCAACCAATTGGCTAAAATCTTTTCAATCTGAAAGCACCAAATTCATCTGGCAGGACCACCCACCACGACTTAAAGCTGCCATCTTACATAAGAAAAATTCGGAAGGAGGTCTTGCCCTCCCGGACTGTGCCAGATACCTAAAAGCAGCAGCACTTGCTCGTATAATTGACTGGTCGCACCACCTACATAGTAAGGACTGGGTGGAGATTGAGCAACAAGCCACACATTTGATCCACCTGCCATGGTTTGACAAGATCCATCGAAGGATATTACACAATTCCCACCCCCTATTGAAAAGCACGCTAAATACTTGGGACCGGGTTAGTGGCAAAACCCAAATATCGCCATACCCATCTCCGCTCATACCAGTTACAAATTACCCAGCATTTCCATCTGCACTCAAGCCTACCGCCTTCCGAGAATGGCTGGTAGATGGACATCTACAAATTGCCCATATAATGGAACAGGGACAATTAGCAGATTTAAATCTTCTTAGACGGGCCAGGCCGACGGTAAATTTGCAAGATTATCAATACTGCCAGTTTAAGCATTTTTTGGGGTATCTAGGTGGCTCTAACAAATTAGGACAACCCCTTACGCCCTTTGAGACTCTATGCACTAGAGAAACCCCCCTAAACATAGAATCTCTTCAATTTATGATATGCTATCAAGTGAGTGTGAGAGAAAGCAGCTGCCTTTTGTCCAGGCATGGGAGTGGGACCTAGGACTGGACGTCTCAGAAGAACTCATCCAGAAATGGATTCCCAGTCTAATTTACAGCTCTAGATGTTGCAAGATCCAGGAGTTAAATTATAAAATCTTAAGTAGATGGTATTACACCCCAGAAAAATTACATAAGATTTATCCAACCACGAGTAACCCCTGCTGGAGGTGTAAAGCAGATATAGGCACGTTACTACACATATTCTGGGACTGCCCAGCTCTCACAAACTACTGGCAGGTAGTTCTGAAAGCCTGTTCCCAGGTGCTAGGAAGAGATCTATCCTTTTCACCAGCCCGCATACTTCTATTTTGGGACACAGAAAATACGGAGGGGATCCCCGATACTACTCTGGAGTATCATGTTCTTAACTCAGCCAAAATCCTAATCCCTAGACTCTGGAAATCCACTATACCACCAACCAGTAAAGAATGGATAGGGAAGGTTAACGAATTAGCAAAATTTGAGGAATTATCTACATTCACAGAAAAACAACACTCTAGCTTTAGGGCTACATGGCTGAGGTGGTATTTATACAGGGACTCTGCGGAATATAGACAACTTCTGAACTCCAAAACTCACATAACACAGATCGTTATTAGGGGTTTCTTCAATCTGTACTCTGAGCATTACTACACGTTGTTAACATGCTATATCCCTTCTACCCGTATAACCTTGAGGGGACTGTAATTCTTGCTGTATTGCCTTTGTGTAATCCTTTGTTTAAAAATGATGCCTGAGTCGTGATGCTTTTTGTTAATTTTGTTGTTTCCCCCCTGCTCACTTTCCCTACTCCCCCTCCTTTTTCCTTCTGTATCCCCCCCCCCCATCATCTCCTTTTTGGAAAACCATAAAAATCATTATACAAAAAAAGAAAAAAGAAAACCCTCAATAACTTTAAAAAATCCATGTCACAAACTAGGGGGTACAGTATCCGTTATAATACATTAGTTCTATTCCCCTGTATAACACAGCATGCAGCCTTCTGCCTTTATATGGTCTCATAATGCCTCAATGCCTTCTAACATCCTTACAATTTACAGTAGGGGGTACAGTATCCTTAATAGTACATGAGTGATAGTCACCTGACTAACGCAGCATGCAGCCTATGTACCTTTATGATTCCCAAACCCCTCAGTGACTTTAAAATGTCCTTATATTTTACAGTAGAGGGTATATTATCCCTTATAATACATGAGTGGTTCTCAGAGTCCCCTGACTAACTCATTCTGCAGCCTTGTGCCTTGAAATGGTAACAGAACCCCTAAGAGATTTCTAAAACCCTTATAATTTCAGCAGCTTCCTGCAGCTTTGTACCTTTATATGGTCACAGAACCCCTGAGTGACATCTACTATTCTTATATAAAGTAGGGGGTACATTATCCCTAATAATACATGAGTGACACTCAGGGTTTCCTGTACAGCTCAGTCTGTAGCCCTGTGCCTTTATATCAGTGGTCCCCAACCAGTGGCTCGTGAGCAAAATGTGGCTCACCAATCCCTTGGATGTTGCTCCCAGTGTCCTCAATGCAGGTACGAATTGTTGAAATCTTAGCTTGGAAGCAAGTTTAAGTTGCATAAAAACTAGGTGTACTGCCAAATAGAAGCTTCTGTGGGCTGACAGTGCACATAAAGGCTACAAAATAGCCATCCACAGCCCTTATTTTGCACCCCTGGAACAATTTTTATGTATTTGTTGCTCGCTGATACTTCTACATTTGAATGTGGCTCGTGGGTAAAAAAGGTTGAGGACTCCCTCTTTATATGGTCACAGAACCCCTCAGTGAGTTTTAATATCACTACGATTTACAGCAGGTATAGTACAGGTATGGGACCTGTTATCCAGAATGCTGGGGTTTACTAGAAACTCATTTAAACATGAAATAAACCCAATAGACTAGTTTTGCTTCCAATAAGGATTACTTATATCTTAGTTGGGATCAAGTACAAGCTACTGTTTTATTATTATAGAGAAAAAGGAAATCATTTTTTAAAATTTGGATTATTTGGATAAAATGGAGTCTATGGGAGACAGCCATTCTGTAAGTTTGAGCTTTCTGGATATCGGGTTTCCGGATAAGGGATCCTATACCTGTATATAAAACATGAGAAATATTCAGAAAAACTTGTATAACTCAGCCTGCAGCATTGTGCCGTTATATAGTCCAATAACCCCTCAGGGACATCTAATATCCTTATCATTTACAGTAGGGGGTACATTCTCTCTCTGAGTTACCTGTATCACTCAGCCTGCAGTTTAAGGGGCAAATTCACTAAGCACCGAACGCTGGCGTAACTTCGCTAGTGTTACTTCGCACCCTTACGCCTGGCGAATTTGCGCAACGGACGTAACTACGCAAATTCACTAAGACGCGCATTGTTCTGAACGCTACCTTTTACGCTAGACTTCCTTCGCCACCTCAGACCAGGCGAAGCGCAATAGAGTAGATAGGGATTGCTTCAAAAAAAGTTAAAAATTTTTCTAAATCCCAAAAAACGCTGGCGTTTTTTCTTTATTATGGGTGATAGGCTGAAAACTATCGAATTTTTTTTTGGGGCTCCCCTCCTTCCCCCCTACATTTCCTAACTCATGGCGATTTAACTATACAGTGGGCACATGTGTAGGGCAAAATAAAAATTTTATTTGCTGTTTTGAAGGTTTCCCAGGCTTGTGTAGTTCTGCTACATATACCTCCCATTGTAACTTCAATTTGGCGCTGTATGCCAATTAACCATCGGCTAACGTTAACTTTGCTTTGCTGGGCGAATGAACGCTAGCGCAACTTCGCAACCTTGCGCTACCCGTGAGCGCAACTACGATATATAAGAGTTTTACTTTTAGTCCCTTTGTAAATTGTATAATGAAGCAATTGAATGCTTAATGAATAAAAAAAAATCCCTGTTTTGTTTAAAGGGTAAGGCATTTTTAGTAGCTTAAGGCACATAATGTTTCAATGTCTTTTATATATTGATAATGGGTTAAGTGCAGAGGATTTCTTCTATGAGTCTATGTGAATTTTGTGGTCACCTCATTGCACCTCCCCCCCCTCTTAATGTTTTAAAAAATTAGTGGTGAGTACAATTTTCCCCTTGTTTGTCTATGGGAAACAGCCTTCCGGTCATTCAGAGCTTTCTGGATATCAGGTTTCCAGATAACAGATCCATACCTGTACCACAATTAAGAAAGTTGCTCTGATAAAGACAAATGTATGAAAATTATCCTCCTCCTCAGGATGCTCCATTATACCACATATGAAAATCCAGGCATTCCGAAAACTACTCAGACTGACATGTTGGGCTGCCCCTTAACTACTTTAAAATACTGGACACCCTTTCTAAAACTGGGAAGTGATTAACGCACCCGCTCTCCATATCCCAGTCTTTGGCAATCCTACTTTCTCTCCTCACCTAGACTTAGACAACTACAAGGGAATTACTGATACAGATATCCCGGACACTTCACCACAGTCACAATGATTCCTCCCTGTCTGCTAGCCTGTACAGAAAAGGATTCCTTCCAGTTGATACTGCAAAGGCCCTCATCCTCTATGAAACGGAGACCGACTGATAGCCCCCATAAGAAACTGACACCAATCCACTGGCTGATTATTCAATTATTAAAGGTATTCCAGTGTACTTGGGCAAAAATTCAGCAGGACAGCCCCTATGTTTGCCTCCTATAGCCTGTACAGAGAGATCCCATAAAACTACGGCACCCATCTCGTACCTACTATATGCTGCTATCCCAAAGCCACACTCCCATTCCCAAATGTGTTGCCAGGAGGACCCCAATACTTACAGAGACCACGTGCAGATGCTAGGTGGTAGCTGAAGAGAAGAACATGTATGAGTGGCTTTTATCTGACATATGCTCATTCATCAATAATGTGGAGAATAATTGAAAAAAGGTCTTTATGTCTTGGGGAACTAATTCTGCAAAAATTGAACTAAAATACGGAAGGTAACAACCCCTTTAAGGTATACGGCACCAGCTAAACAAACACTGTTCACTGGCTCCATATCATCACCACTGACCCCCAATAAGAACAACAAACGGACCTACGTTACCTGGGATTGAAACATAAGGGGATACAAGAACTGCTTTTTGGGCTCGCAGAATCTTCAATCGGAGGCACCTTCTAGGCATGGAAAATGACAGATCCCCATGCCTCCTATAAAAGAAAAGATAAATGCGGTGAGCTTGGGACAAGTGGCAGGTACAGACAGCTGAAAACATTACATGACGTCTATAATCATAGGAAATACTGTGTGTAGACCACTAACCAGCTTTGAAAACATAAAGCTCTATAAATAACACCGACACGGACGGTCTGCTCAACGTACAGAGGTCATGCTGAACACAAACACCCCCAATTACCGGACTAATACTAAGTTCATGGGAAACAGACCTTTGACTCAAATCCTGAGCAAGATGGCTGGACAAATTCCAAATAATCAACAAATGCTCAGTAAGGGCAATAAGATATAACAAGAAACAGGAGATCCGACCATCCTCTACCGCATATTTAGTCTAAGGAAAGGACCCCTACAAGCAAGGACCCCCGATCTACAGAACTGACGCAAACAGCAGGCAGCAACTGATGGATACCATGGCAAGATGTAAATGAATGGACCTCACAATATGTGCAGCCGGCACTATACTGCACTGACTCAATAGGCTTCTCAACACATACAAAGCATGCTCGTGTGTACTTTAATAGTCCTGTGTATTGTTGCTGGCACATCTATTGAGAAATCGCGATATTGTCATATAAAAACTCACTCATCAAAGGGGACACTTCCCTTTAAGACAGGGGAAAGAGGTGACCTCCAACCTGGGAAATGTGAACAAGTTGGTTCAGTCCGTTGGTTGGCCCTGTGGTGAGAGGTAGAGTACTTTTCCCATCTGGGAAGATTTTTTGCCAAAAACCTTTTTTTAAGTGGAAAAAGAGGAAGGGAATTTGGGCACAGAGTCCCCACAGACTAGCAGGTGTTGTGCCTCTGCCTTGATTTTAGTGAATTGGAGTATTTTTCCCCTTAAAATGTGGCTTGGGGAGATGCTCGTTGTAAATCTTAGTGCTGGTTGGGGGACACGACTTTTTGGGATTTGGCAAGTTAGCAGGCTGCCAGCAAATATTGCACATTATCATATCAGAAGGAATTTGGGGACGCCTGTATGCACACCATAAGGGGAACAGGGGTGGAAGCAGAGGCACCGTGCAATAGGGACAGTTGGGGGTGATGAGTGGGGACATACGAGGTCCCATAGAAGAGAGGAGACTTTACACCTAGGGTTTGACAGTTGGTTTAGTCCGGTTGGTTGGTTAAGTGTATATTCCTTAAGAGATATTTTGCCATAATAACCTTTACTATAGTAAATACAAGGAGGGGGAAAAGGTTAAGGTGACGCCCCCAAGCAGATGTTGCTCCCTCTCCCTGTTTTGTGAATATTTGGGAGATTTTTCCCTAAAATGTGCTTGGGAGAAGTTTAATGTTAAGTGCTGGTTGGGAGACACAGACTTTGGCAAGTTATTTAGGGCTCTCTTAATTGACTGGTGTGGAGGAAACTCCACATTCTAGAGACGAGGATCAAGGTACCTGCGTGGAACTGATACAAAGCTCAAACATTAGGGGAAATAACGATTTCTGCTTTCCTCTGTATTAAATAGGAAATATTAAGCCCGCTAACTTCCTTAACTTGCCTTTTATATTACTCTTTTTCTAATACAGATTGCTACAAGTGCCTGTCTGCCTTGCATTTTCTGGACGCGCGACTTCGTGATTACACCTGCCCATCTAACAACCTGGAGTTTTTTTTGGCTTCTCCATTGTTCATATAATTACATCTTTATCCTGAACAGTGTAAGAGAGCAGGGTTCCTTAGGGAAAGAACGCCCCCTTGGGGTGGCCCGGCCTTGTGCCGCCCCCGTAATATTTTTGTTCCGCCATCGGAGGAATCCTTCTTTAAGAGTAATCTTGCAAATTCAACTGATTCAGCAATGATTTTATCTTCAGAGAGTCTGTCATGCAAAATTCACGTTGGGGGGTCGCCCACTGGCTTTGTGCATATGAGCCATACGGTTACTGTATATTGTATTTTATAAGAAGCCAATCCATCACAGCATTAATAATGGGCTTTAATCATTGACTGGACAAGTTTCATACAAATGGGAGAATAGTGAATAAGAATAATTAAATGGGTGGTTCCCACCTTGAATGATATTTAGTATGATTACAAGGATGGCTCTTCTAAGGCAACTTTTCCAGGCGGAAAAAATAACATAAAAAAAATTAACATGAA
>NC_054384.1:69876717-69936422 GCF_017654675.1 Xenopus laevis
TCCACCAAAACGTATATCCTTTCCCGTAGCGATAATCGTATGACAACTATTTGGCTGGGCAAGCCCGGAGCCATAGTTATCTGTACCAAGATCCACAAAAGTCTGCCATCCGTGATCCCACCCCAACCAAAGCCACTAAGATTAGGCATGCTCCAAGACCATTTCTTAGGCGGGAAAAAAATACTCAAATTCACATTAACAGATCGGACTCTTAGCAGGGCACAATCACCTGAGCTGAAGATTACTGTGCCCAGAGGGACGATGCCCAAAAGTCCCCTCCTCTCTCTCTCCACTAATATAAAGGCTTTTTGCGTCACAAAAATCTCTGCCAGAGGAACTTACTCTATGCACTCTTCACCACCAGCCGGCCCAACCATAACGGAGGCCAGCCTGAAACCAACTGTCACATCTTCCAGCGTGCGAACACTGCTGAAGGTCACCTCTGTCCCCATGCTCTTAAAAGGGAAGTGTACCCTGTGAATCAGGAGAGTGAGGTTATATACTAATGTACATTTATTCTAGATTAGGATGTGCCAGCACATACACGGCGGTCACGTATTAAGTCACAGAGCATGCTTTGTATGTGTGGGCCTATTGAGGTCAGTGCAGTAGTGGCGCTGCATACTCTGTTGGGTTCCATTCAATTTCATTGCAATGCGTTCAGACAAGTGCTGCTGCCCTGGATTGCTCTAAGTTTGGTATGTGATCCGGGCGAGTCCATTGGGCTGCCTAGGGGCGTACCCCTTCCTTAGTGTCTCCTACAATAGTGGGTAGAGATGGTGATCTCATTGTTCTTTGTTACTTTACTTGCTTACTGAGCATTTTGTGATTATTTGGAATATGTCCAGCCAATCTTGCTCAGGGATTGAGGGTCAAGTCTGCTTTCCAAGACTTAGTCAAGTCCGGGTAAATTGGGTGGTTGGTTTGGGTGTCCAGCATGACCTGTACGTTAGAGACGAGTCGCGTGTCGGGTGTATTTATAGGCTTTATGTTTCAAAGCTGAGTTTAGTGTCTACACACAGTATTTTCCTATTGATATAGACGTCATGTAATTTGCGCTGTCTTACCTCCACTTGTCCCCCTCAACTTCACCGCTTTTCATTTGTTCTTTTAGGCAGCATGGGGATCCTTGTCTTTTTCTCTGCCTAGCAAGGTGCCTCGATTGAAGATTTCTTGAGAGCCCCAAAAAGCAGTTTTGTATCCCTTATGTTCAATCCCAGGTAAGTAGTCCGTGTTGTTTCTTATTGGGGTCAGTGGTGATGGATATGGAGCCAGTGAACAGTTTTTGTTTAGCTGGTGCCATATACTTAAAGGGGTTGTTTACCTTCCAGATTTTCAGTTCAATTGTTTTCAGATTGTTCCCCAGAAATAAAGACTTTTTTCAATTACTTTCCACATTATATGAAGAGCATATGTCAGATTAAAAGCCATCTACATGTTCTTCTCTTCAGCTACCACCTAGCATCTGCAGTGGTCTCTGCAAGTATTGGGGTCCTTGCAACACATTTGGGAAGGGAGTGTGGCTTTGGGATAGCAGCTATAGTAGGTAGAGATGGTGCCGTAGTTTTATGGGATCTCTCTGTACAGGCTATGAGCAAACATAGGGGCTGTTCCTGCTGAATTTTGCCAAGTACACTGGAATACCTTTAATAATTGAATAATCAGCCAGTTGATTGGGTCAGTTTCTTAGGTGGCTATCAGTCTGTCTCCGTTTCATAAGGATGAGGGCCTTTGCAGTATCAACTGGAAGGAATCCTTTTCTGTACAGGCTAGCAGACAGGGAGGAATCATTGTGACTGTGGTTGAAGTGTCCGGGATATCTGTATCAGTAATTCCCTTGTAGTTGTCTAAGTCTAGTGAGGAGAGAAAGTAGGATTGCCAAGACTGGGATATGGAGAGCGGGTGCGTTAATCCACTTCCCAGTTTTAGAAAGGGTGTCCAGTATTTTTAAGTAGTTAAGGGGCAGCCCAACATGTCAGTCTGAGTAGTTTTCGGAATGCCTGGATTTTCATATGTGGTATAATGGAGCATCCTGAGGAGGAGGATAATTTTCATACATTTGTCTTTATCAGAGCACTTTCTTAATTGTGGTACAGGTATGGGATCTGTTATCTGGAAACCTGATATCCAGAAAGCTCTGAATGACCGGAAGGCTGTTTCCCATAGACAAACAAGGGAAAATTGTACTCACCACTAATTTTTAAAACATTAAGAGGGGGGGGAGGTGCAATGAGGTGACCACAAAATTCACATAGACTCATAGAAGAAATCCTCTGCACTTAACCCATTATCAATATATAAAAGACATTGAAACATTATGTGCCTTAAGCTACTAAAAATGCCTTACCCTTTAAACAAAACAGGGATTTTTTTTTTATTCATTAAGCATTCAATTGCTTCATTATACAATTTACAAAGGGACTAAAGTAAAACTCTTATATATCGTAGTTGCGCTCACGGGTAGCGCAAGGTTGCGAAGTTGCGCTAGCGTTCATTCGCCAAGCAAAGCAAAGTTACGTTAGCGATGGTTAATTGGCATACAGCGCCAAATTGAAGTTACAATGGAGGTATATGTAGCAGAACTACACAAGCCTGGGAAACCTTCAAAACAGCAAATAAAATTTTTATTTTGCCCTACACATGTGCCCACTGTATAGTTAAATCGCCATGAGTTAGGAAATGTAGGGGGGAAGGAGGGGAGCCCCAAAAAAAAATTCGATAGTTTTCAGCCTATCACCCATAATAAAGAAAAAACGCCAGCGTTTTTTGGGATTTAGAAAATTTTTAACTTTTTTGAAGCAATCCCTATCTACTCTATTGCGCTTCGCCTGGTCTGAGGTGGCGAAGGAAGTCTAGCGTAAAAGGTAGCGTTCAGAACAATGCGCGTCTTAGTGAATTTGCGTAGTTACGTCAGTTGCGCAAATTCGCCAGGCGTAAGGGTGCGAAGTAACACTAGCAAGTTACGCCAGCGTTCGGTGCTTAGTGAATTTGCCCCTTAAACTGCAGGCTGAGTGATACAGGTAACTCAGAGAGAGAGAATGTACCCCCTACTGTAAATGATAAGGATATTAGATGTCCCTGAGGGGTTATTGGACTATATAACGGCACAATGCTGCAGGCTGAGTTATACAGTTAATATTTCTCATGTTTTATATACAGGTATAGGATCCCTTATCCGGAAACCCCGATATCCAGAAAGCTCAAACTTACAGAATGGCTGTCTCCCATAGACTCCATTTTATCCAAATAATCCAAATTTTAAAAAATGATTTCCTTTTTCTCTATAATAATAAAACAGTAGCTTGTACTTGATCCCAACTAAGATATAATAATCCTTATTGGAAGCAAAACCAGTCTATTGGGTTTATTTCATGTTTAAATGAGTTTCTAGTAAACCCCAGCATTCTGGATAACAGGTCCCATACCTGTACTATACCTGCTGTAAATCGTAGTGATATTAAAACTCACTAGGGGTTCTGTGACCATATAAAGAGGGAGTCCTCAACCTTTTTTACCCACGAGCCACATTCAAATGTAGAAGGATCAGCGAGTAACAAATACATAAAAATTGTTCCAGGGGTGCAAAATAAGGGCTGTGGATGGCTATTTGTAGCCTTTATGTGGACTGTCAGCCCACAGAAGCTTCTATTTGGCAGTACACCTAGTTTTTATGCAACTTAAACTTGCTTCCAAGCTAAGATTTCAAAAATTCGTACCTGCATTGAGGACACTGGGAGCAACATCCAAGGGATTGGTGAGCCACATTTTGCTCACGAGCCACTGGTTGGGGACCACTGATATAAAGGCACAGGGCTACAGACTGAGCTGTACAGGAACCCTGAGTGTCACTCATGTATTATTAGGGATAATGGGAGGGGTTCTCTTAGGGGTTCTGTTACCATTTCAAGGCACAAGGCTGCGAATGAGTTAGTCAGGGGACTCTGAGAACCACTCATGTATTATAAGGGATAATATACCCTCTACTGTAAAATATAAGGACATTTTAAAGTCACTGAGGGGTTTGGGAATCATAAAGGTACATAGGCTGCATGCTGAGTTAGTCAGGTGACTATCACTCATGTACTATTAAGGATACTGTACCCCCTACTGTAAATTGTAAGGATGTTAGAAGGCATTGAGGCATTATGAGACCATATAAAGGCAGAAGGCTGCATGCTGTGTTATACAGGGGAATAGAACTAATGTATTATAACGGATACTGTACCCCCTAGTTTGTGACATGGACTTTTTAAAGTTATTGAGGGTTTTCTTTTTCTTTTTTTTGTAATAATGATTTTTATTGTTTTTCCAAAAAGGAGATGATGGGGGGAGGGTACAGAAGGACAAAGGAGGGGGGAGTTGGGAAAGTGAGCAGGGGGGAACAACAAAATTAACAAAAAGCATTCACGACTCAGGCATCGTTTTAAACAAAGGATTAACAAAGGCATACAAGCAAGAATTACAGTCCCCCTCAAGGTTATATGAGTAGAAGGATATAGCATGTTAACAACGTGTAGTAATGCTCAGAGTACAGATTGAAGAAACCCTAATAACGATCTGTGTTATGTGAGTTTTGGAGTTCAGAAGTTGTCTATATTCCGCAGAGTCCCTGTATAATACCCACCTCAGCCATGTAGCCCTAAAGCTAGAGTTGTTGTTTTTTCTGTGAATGTAGATAATTCCTCAAATTTTGCTAATTCGTTAACCTTCCCTATCCATTCTTTACTGGTTGGTGGTATAGTGGATTTCCAGAGTCTAGGGATTAGGAGTTTGGCTGAAGTTAAGAAGATTGATACTCCAGAGTAGTATCGGGGATCCCTCCGTATTTTTCTGTGTCCCAAAATAGAAGTATGCGGGGCTGGTGATAAGGATAGATCTCTTCCTAGCACCTGGGAACAGGCTTTCAGAACTACTGCCAGTAGTTTGTGAGAGCTGGGCAGTCCAGAATAATGTGTAGTAACGTGCCTATATCTGCTTTACCACCTCCAGCAAGGGGGTTACTCGTGGTTGGATAAATCTTAATGTAATTTTTCTGGGGTGTAATACCATCTACTTAAGATTTTTATAATTTAACTCCTGGATCTTGCAACAGTAGAGCTGTAAAATTAGACTGGGAATCCATTTCTGGATGAGTTCTTCTGAGACGTCCAGTCCTAGGTCCCACTCCCATGCCTGGACAAAAGGCAGCTGCTTTCTCTCACACTCACTTGATAGCATATCATAAATGAAGAGATTATATGTTAGGGGGGGTTTCCCTAGTGCATAGAGTCTCAAAGGGCGTAAGGGGTTTCCTAATTTGTTAGCGCCACCTAGAGATACCCCAAAAAAATGCTTAAACTGGCAGTATTGATAATCTTGCAAATTTACCGTCGGCCTGGCCCGTCTAAGAAGATTTAAATCTGCTAATTGTCCCTGTTCCATTATATGGGCAATTTGTAGATGTCCATCTACCAGCCATTCTCCGGAAGGCGGTAGGCTTGAGTGCAGATGGAAATGCTGGGTTATTTTGTAACTGGTATGAGCGGAGATGGGTATGCCGATATTTGGGTTTTGCCACTAACGCCGGTCCCAAGTATTTAGCGTGCTTTTCAATAAGGGGGTGGGAATTGTGTAATATCCTTCGATGGATCTTGTCAAACCATGGCAGGTGGATCAAATGTGTGGCTTGTTGCTCAATCTCCACCCAGTCCTTACTATGGTAGGTGGTGCGACCAGTCAATTATACGAGCAAGTGCTGCTGCTTTTAGGTATCTGGCACAGTCCGGGAGGGCAAGACCTCCTTCCGAATTTTTCTTATGTAAGATGGCAGCTTTAAGTCGTGGTGGGTGGTCCTGCCAGATGAATTTTGGTGCTTTCAGATTGAAAAGATTTTAGCCAATTGGTTGAATATAGTGAGGTACTCCCTGGAATAGGTAAAGTAAGCCGTAGTATTATGTTCATCTTGACCACATTGATTCTACCTATCCAGGACAGGGGTTGTTTGGTCCAATTCCGTCGATCTTTATGAATGTTTGCGTAATAGCAGTTTACAGTTGGTATCAGTCCATTCTTCATAGTCTTTAGTAGATGGTTATTCCTAGGGTAAGTGATCTGCTGGTTTGCCAGCTGTATGGGAAGTTGTTTGAGAGTCGTTGAATTGTGTTTTTGGCTGAGCGATACGTTTAATGCCTTGCGATTTAAGAAATAATTTTGAAGTTGCTAAGCTTGCCAAATATCTCAAAGAGATTGTTGAGGTTTGTGATTGAGGTTAGCGGTTTTGTCAGGAAAAAAGAAGGTCGTCGGCGTACGCTGCTACTTTATATTGTTTGTCTTTTATGGAAATCCTGATATATCTGCATTCAATCTAATAGATATGTAGCAGGGGTTCCAAAGCCAGGGCAAAAAGGGTACGGTGAGAGGGGGGCACCCTTGTCGTGTGCCGTTTTTGATGGGTAAGCGTTGAGAGAGTACTCCGTTCACTCTAACCCTAGCTACCGGTTAGAGAGATTTAATCCACTGGCACAGGCGGTCCCCCGAAGCCGAACCTGGAGAGGCAGGAGAACATATAAACCATTCGACCCTGTCAAATGCTTTTTCAGCATCGGTGGACAGAAGCATGAGAGGGATTTTTTTGTGCTTTGCATGGTGGAGTATGTTGATCAATTTATTGGTGTTATTTCTCGACTCTCTTCCAGGTATAAAGCCGGCTTGATCCAGACCTATAAGATAACTTAAGGATGTTTGTATTCTAGATGCCACTATCTTCGCTAATATCTTCACATCTGCATTGCCAATATTAGTGATATTGGTCTGTAGCTACCTGGATCTTCTGAATTTTTATTCGTTTTCAGAAGAAGAGTGATATGAGCTTGCAAGGAGTCAGAGGAAAGCACAGTGTTATTTTGGAGAGCATTAAAGGTTCTTGTCAGGTGTGGTATAAGCAGGTCTGAGCACTCTTTTTAATACCCCGCGGGGTAGCCGTCTGGTCCGGGGCTTTTGCCATTTGGAGATGTCTTAATCGCCTGAAAGACTTCCTCCGTTGTGATATCGGCTTCCATAAGCAATTTCTGCGAGTCTGATAATCGTGGTATAGGTAACTTGTCTAGGAAAGCATCTATAGCCTCTGCTCTTGGAAGGCCGTCAACAGTTGTGGGAGAGTCAATTTGGTACAGCTCTGAGTAGTATTTCTGAAATTCTTGAGCTATGTTGAAGTTTATCACCTTGTTTGTTCCGTAAGCAGTGTATATGATTTTTAATGACTCTCGCTTTCAGCAATCGGGCCAGTAGCTTGCCACTCTTGTCCCCCGTGCTCATAGAAACGGTGTCTCATTCTGGAGATGACCTTTTCCGTAAAAAGTTTATGGTGTTCCGCTAGGGCTTGCCGTGATGCGGTAAGTCCAGTGTATATAGTTCCGTAGTTGGTGCCTTTTTATGTGCCATTTTGAGATTCCTGACCTCAGCCAAGAGTGAGTTCTGTTTAGCTTGATGCACTTTCTTCCTTTTGGAACATAATTGGATCAACGTCCCTCCATGGCATTCTCCCTGAAATAGTTTGCAATAGCTGTTTTAACCTCATTCAGGACACTATTATCTTTCAGTATTGACTCATTTAATTTCCAGTTACTCCATTTTGAGATATTTGTTTAAGGGAGAGTTGCATGGATATGGGGGCGTGATCCGACCATGTGCAAGTGTGAATGTCTGCGCCTCCTATCGCACTCAGATGGTGCTGAGATAGAAAAAAATGATCTATTCTGGTGTATAGGCTGTGCCTAGCAGAATAAAAAGTATAGTCTCTTTCCTTAGGCTTGACTAGTCGCCAGGCATCTACTACCTGTAGTTGATGTAAATCTTTTGTGATATTGTGAATAATGCGGTGGGGAATGCTGGATTTTCCGGCAGGACAGTCAATTTGGGATCCATAGGGATGTTGAAATCTCCCCCTAGTATGAGGATTTCTTCGGAGAATCTGAGGAAGATCTCTGCAATTGTGTGAAAAGTTTTGTCCTGTCGCTTTTGGCAAAAGTAATCTTTTGGGTATCTAGGGTGCCCCTCACAAAAATATATCGTCCAGCTGGGTCTTTTTTGGTAGCCGACACTTTGAAGTTAAAGTGTTTCTCAAACAGAATCACTGTGCCCTTTGTCTTATTGGTCTGGGGATACTGCTGTACATTTCTGGGAAGTATTTATTAGTCCATCGGAAGGATGAGGACACCTTAAAATGAGTCTCTTGTACGAAGGCAACTTGTGCTTTTAGTCGTCTCAATTCTGAACTTAATAAGATCCGTTTCTGAGGTGAGTTAAGTCCATTAAAAAAAAAGGAGGGGGGATAGAAAGAGACAGAAAGAGGATGAAGTAGTGGAAGAGAGTAAAGTGGGGGGGTGAGGGCGAAGGTTAGGACTTAGAGTGTGGGGAGGAATGGGGAGGAGAAGTCAGTGGTAAAGAAAGGGGTGGGGTAGATGAGTTCAAGAGGAGATGTAGAAGGGGTGTGTGGCAAGGGATAGTTCCCCTTTGCTAAGATTATAATAGTAGCGCGCTCGTACCACCGGATAGTATGTTAAAACATTACTTCTGTATAGTTAAAATATATAAAGAGCGTAGGAATGGTTGTGAACCTGAGGACAAACCATCTGGGGAGGAGCTCCGGTTTACTCTAGAGAAAGTATATGTGTAACAACATGTGCTGTCCTAATCGTGGATTATAGAACTGGGGCCTCTAATTGTTTGTAACTTTTATCCCACATAAAACTGCCAATGTTTATAAATGAGTGTAAGACATCAAAAGTATGCACAAGGTAGATTTGGGGTCTTTACATGTTATATACTTAATTAAATCTAAGTATTTTGGGTATCAAACTTTTCAGGGGACCCAGGCTTTCGTATTTAGGGTGTTTTATCTTGTTACCTAATAGTATGTGGCAGGTAAAATGCTGTAAGGTAGAAGTTATGAGGTGATTTTCATAACTATCTCCAAAATCGCCAAATTTAGGAAAGGCTCGCAGCTTGGTGCTTCAGAGTAGAAAGACATGCACACCCAATTTGGATTCAGGGGTATGTCTACTTTCTGAAAATATATATTTTATTGGGTGAATGTACATTTTTCTATCTTTGCCACACAAATTAATGCTGTAAATGTGTTGATTTTGCAGTACCTGAAATGACAGACCATGTGGAGGGTCTTCAAAGCTGCGAAAAGACCTGACGTCACGAAAAGACCCGAAGTTGAAGTCCTGAAGCCTCGAAAGGACCCAAAGCCAGGTAAGGAGTAAGGTCCACTGAACAATGTTTTTTTTTTATTAAACCCCTGGCTACTAATGTATTACATATTTCCCAACTGTCCCATTTTTAGAGGGACAGTCTCTCTTTTGCTCAACCCGCAGTCCCTCGTTTGTACTGTAAAGTCCCGTTTTTCTGTGCACTGAACAGCCAGAAAAAGAAACAAGGTTGCTAACTTAATTGGCTTTTGGCAGAGAGCCCAGAACAGCCAGAGCAGCAGATAAGATACTTTTGTAACAATTTTGAGATACGCAAATAAGTATTTGTAACAATATAAGATAACAGGTCCCTTGGGACTCACAGCTTAAAGGGAAATTCACCTTCATTAGCAAAACTGTAATAATTGTAAAAAACACAGAAATATGTTCAAACTTTTATAACCCGACGAATTTTGTAAAATGAACATGGTAATTAGGGAGTGTGGCCACAAAAATGAGCGTGGTCAAAAAATATTTGCACCAACTTTTTATCCCTCTTTTTATTTCCAAAATGTTGGGAGTTATGGTTTTATGTTAATACTATATAGGCCCCAGGCCACCAATGTTTTTTTAAAAATAATCTATGAGGCCCCTGATCACCACTGTTTTTTTAGAGTTTTTTGGGGATCCTGGTGCAAAGGTTTTTGTATTTTTTTGATTTATAGGGGGAGGGCCCTGGCCACCAATGATTTTTTTTTTTAACTTGTAGGGTAGTCCTGACCACCAGTGGCTTTTTATAAATTATGTGTGGGGGGTTAGTTTTTAGCGCTGATGTCTATGTGGGCTTTTTACTGTGGTGTGGGCTTGGCAGAATCTGGGGTGGGCCTTGGGCACTGGCCCGGGGGTTCTATAACCATATAAAGGCACAAGGCTGCAGGTTGAGTTATACAGGGATCTCTCTGTACAGGCTTTGAGCAAACTTACGGACTGTTCCAGCTAAACTGTAATTAGTACAGGGGAATACATATGCTGCCATAGTTTTATGGGATCTCTCTACAGGCTATGAGCAAACTTAGGGGACTGTTCCTGCTGGATTGTGCTTAGTACAGTGGAATACCTATGTTGTCACAACTTTATGGGATCTCCCTGTACAGTCTATGAGCAAACTTAGTGGTCTGTTCCTGCTGAATTGTGATTAAGGGATACGGTCATGGGAAAACATGTTTGTTTCAACATCAGTTAATAGTGTTGAGCCAACAGAATTCTGAGCTGAAATCCGAGCAAACGGATTTTATTTTTTATATTTCATTTTGAAATCTGACATGGGGCTAGACATATAGTCAATTTCCCAAGTGCCCCCAGTCATATGACTTGTGCTCTGATAAACTTCAGTCACTCTTTACTGCTATACTGCAAGCACCAGCAACCTAACAAAAGAACAGTAGGAAGGTAACCAGACAGCAGCTCCCTAACCCAAGATAATGGCTCCCTGGTAAATCTAAGAACAACACTCAATAATAAAAGTCCCACTGAGACAAATTCAGTTACATTTAGGAGAAATAACAGCCTGCCAGAAAGCAGTTCCATCCTAAAATGCTGGCACAAGTCACATGACTGGGCACCTGGGAAACTGACAATATGTAAGCCCTATGTCAAATTTAAAAACTAAATCTAAAAAAAACCAGAAGTCTACTGGAGCAGCACTATTAACTGATGCGTTTGAAAAAAAAACATGTTTTCCCATGACAGTATCCATTTAATACAGCGGGGGAACACCTATGCAGCCATAGATTCATGGAATCTCTCTGTACAGGCTATGAGCAATCTTAGGGCCTGTTCCTCCTGAATTGTGCTTAGTAAGGAGGAATATCTATGCTGCCATAGGTTTATGCGATCTCTCTGTAGATTCTATGAGCAAACTAGCAAATGTAGTGGATTGTTCCTGCTGAATTGTGCTTAGTACAGGGGAATTCCTATGCTGCCGTAGTTTTATGGGATCTCTCTGTATAGGCTATGAGCAAACTTAGGGACTGTTCCTGCTGAATTGTGCTTAGTACAAGGGAAATCCTATGCTGCCATAGTTTTATTGGATCACTCTGTACAGGCTATGAACAAAATAGCAAACAGGGACTGTTCCTGCTGAATTGTGCTTAGTACAGGGGAATACCTATGCTGCCATTGCTGAAGCATTGTTGCTGGCGTGGTGTTCTCTTCTTCCGGCGAAAGGGATACGCCGCTATATTGTGGAGCAGTCGGGGGATAGTGTTCCAGCCTGGCGGCTGCATCTGGGATTTCTCTCTGGGTCTTGTTGCCACCCATAGTGTGAAGTGGTGTCGGGTATGCCATACTTATAGGATTTGAGCTTCTAGCCAGTTGCCACCGGGGTATTCAGGATAGTTGTCACGGAGCTCCAGAACACACATCTGCTCCGCGCCCCGTGCAGACCACACACGAGTAGTTTCTTTTTAGTTTTATTATGCAAGTAATAAGGATATGTTTTCTCAGCCTGGTGTAAAGCTGCCAGGGTAGTAGGGGAGGGATGTTGTTGCACATGAGAGCTAAGATTGTCAGCTTATAAAACTGTATAATGATGGAGCAGGCACTCATGGAACAATCTTTAAGACAGACATGTAAAAAGAATGTACCTTTGAGTTCTGAATAAACTACGTTCTTTTTACACATCTGTCGAAGATTGTTCCATGAGTGCCTGCTCCATCATAATACCGTTTTCATCTGTTCCCCTAGCTGAAGGTTCAGGGTGGTGCACCTGGACCTCCTCTATTTCTTGGTGAGTTAATACTTTTGATACCTCATTTTGTGTTATTATTTGCAGAGCGACTGTTAGGATTATCTGCAAAGCAGCTGGATAATTTTTGGAGCATCTTGATTATCTTCAGAGCAGTTTTGAATATTATTTACAGAGCGGTATGGAGGATTATCTTCAGAGCGGCTGGAAAGATTATATTCAGAAGGACTAAGAGTTTTCTCTGCAGAGCGTCTGGAAGATTTCTCTGCAGAGCGTCTGGGAGGAGCAGCTGGAATATCTTCGGATAGGCTCGATTATCTTTAGAGCAGCTGGATTATTTTTAGAGCGGCTGGATTATCTCTAGAGCGGCTGGGAGGATTATCTGCAGAAAGAGCGCCACTCCCAACATGCTGTTGTGACTGTAGAGGTCGGAAAGTGCGTCACTGTGTGTCTACATCTAATTACATTTGAAATATGCCATGGAACAGCCCAATCAGTAGAGTGGCCCATTGCTACCTCGGGCCTGTTACTCACTGCTTATGCTTTCAGATCTGGTTGTGATCATATAAAAAAATCTTCTAATTTAAAGGAGAAGGAAAACTAGTGAACAGAGATTACTGAACAAAGGACTTAAATTTGTACCAACTGACCACTCAGAACCTTTTGACATGTACAAGGACATACATGACTTTAAGAGACATTTAAAACTACGTGACCATTTTAAAGATAAAATAGGGACCACTAAATCACCCTTTGCTAAAAAAAAAAAAAGTATCTTCCATCCTCCTAATACTGCCCAAGCTATTTCTAGATTCACACGACTTTTGGCTAAAGATTCAGTAAAAATACACAGGGATCTTACCTATAGTCATTCAAACTTGTCTAGATTGGAGAAGGAAGCCATAAAAACCCTTAAGGAAGATAATGACATTATTATCAGACAGGCAGACAAAGGGGACGCCATTGTTCTTTTGGACAAGTCATACTACATACAGGAACTAGTGGCACAACTATCGGATACCACAACCTATATCAAATTAAAGGCTGATCCCACTACAAAATTTAAGAATGAATTGGATGGTTTGATATCAGCAGGGGTCACAGGGGGTTTGATAGATGAGACAACAATTTCTAACCACAAAATTTCCTAAGATAACATTTATCTACACCTTACCAAAAATTCATAAATCCTTGATTGCTCCCCCTGGTCGTCCGATCATTTCAGCGATAGGGTCCCTATTTCAGCCTGTAGCAAAATATGTGCATTCCTACCTACAACCTGTAGTGCAAGATATGGCTTCTTATGTACGAGAGACAACACACCTACTAACGATGCTCAGGGACCAAAAAATTCCACTTGACACAATCCTAGTGACTATGGATGTGTCCAGTCTTTACACAGTTATCCCTCATGACATGGGTGTCTCAGCATGTAGGAAGGCACTTCAGACCAAACACAAGGGGCCTCCAACGGTTGAATTCCTGATAGCTTTATTGGACTTGATCTTATCAAATAATTATTTTATGTTTCAAGATTCCCTCTATTTGCAGACCGCTGGGACAGCAATGGGATCAAATGTGGCTCCATCCTTTGCCAACATATTTATGGAACAGTATGAGCAGAACTTACTGCTGCCCCTAGGAGGTAGCCACATTTTGTTTTATAAGCGCTATATTGACGACCTATTGCTGTTCTGGGGGGGGGGACTGAGACGGAACTCCTATCATTCAAAGATAGCTTGAATTCCCTTGACTCTCCCATAAAATTGACAATGTCTTATGACAAACAGAAGGTAAATTATTTAGATGTAACCATCTATAAACAAGGGGAGGTAATTGGGACTACGCTATATAAAAAATCTACAGATAGGAATAGTCTCATACATGCTAGTTCCCATCATCCTCCTCACATGTCCCGAGGGGTTCTCTACTCACAATTCCTCAGAGTTATTAGGAACAATACTGACAGAGACACCGCAGCAGTACAACTGGATAATTTGGCGCAACAGTTTGAATCCATGGGATACCCGAATAGATTGATACAGGAACAACTACAGAAAGCGATACTTAGAACCCAGGAGAACTTCTGCTGTCTAAGAGAGATGAGACCCCCCAACCGGATCTAATATTTACAACTGGAGTACCATAAGTGTACCGTTTAAAAACGCGTTGAATAGTAGGTGGGAGATTATCAACTCGGATCCACATCTCTCTTTCTTGGATAAAAAGAGGCTGCTGTTGGCCTAAAGATGAGGACGCAACCTTGGGGACCTGCTAGTGATTAAAGATGTGCCTCCGGATAAGACAACTAAGGGAAGGACCTGGCTGGAGAAACCACTCAAAAATGGCTGCTACAAGTGTGCAGGGTGTCTCACTTGTAGCGGGATATCACAAGGAACCTTTTTTACACACCTTAGGACGGGACACAAGTTCACGATCAGACATAGACTGTCCTGTCAGTCGGACCATGTGGTCTATATAGCATAGTGCTCTTGTGGCTTGCACTATGTAGGCAAAGCATCCACGACCTACAGGGAGAGGATGAATAACCACAGAAGCACCATCAGGGCTGCCCTAACCACAGGAAAGGCTGACCAGCCAGTGGCGAAACACTGGCTGAAGTTTGGACACTCCTTACCTCAATTTATACACATGCTTATCGACCATGTGCCAGCCCCAAGGAGAGGAGGCAACAGCAGGGGCGATCCTGGCCCCTCTGCCGCCTGAGGCAGCAGCAGTTGCTGCTGCCCCCCTCCCCCGGAAATTAGCTCTTAAAGTACCAGGAGCAGCATTTTTGCTGCCCCTGGTACCTAATAGGGCGCTGCCGCCTGAGGCGACAGCCTCAACTTGCCTCATTGGTGAAGCGCCCCTGGGCAACAGGGATCTACTATTGTTACAAAAAGAGTCAATGTGGATCTATAAATTGGATGTGGTGGCTCCTAGAGGACTTAATGAAACCCTGGCGATGTCTCCCTTTATATGACAGTTTGCTATATAATACCCTCAGAAGGACTAAGAAAAGAGAGATTACTGGAGTTTACCCATTTCTGCTTGTAACTAGAATTAATGCTGAACTTCATGCTTACAAAAGAACTTGATAATTTTCCTTCATAGATAAGACATAAGAAAAGATACACAATAATGAGACTTTGTTGATGTGCTTATATTTATTACCCTAATATGTTGCAATTATGTAAAATAGTCCTTGTATTGATAATCTATTTGGTGGTGGTGTTACATTGTAGCTGCTGGGTAACCTCCTCTACATTCTCTTAAAGATAAGAGCACATTATCCAGGGTTGTGCCTAACTCACCAACACTCAGTGGCGGGACTACCGGGGGAGCAGGGGGTGCGAGCGGGCCAGGGCCCGCACCCCCTCAGGGCCCCCCGGTAGTCCGTTCGCCGCTGAAAATGCGGCCAAATGCGGCCGTACGGAGGGCAGCGGGTCACAGCTGCGTGTCACGCACCAGGGCCCGTCCCCCTCTAGGATCGCTGCTGTATGGAGCCGGCACTTTTCCAAAGGGAGAAGTTGTCCGAAGGCCAGTAAGGGTGAGATTTGGGAAGGATGTGTATTGGCTCTTAGTATTACATAGGTTCCTAAAAGTCCTAAGGAGGATAGTAGGACTAACACAGTAGTTTTATGTTGTTTCCGTTTCATTTTTAGGAACCAAAGAGAAACATAACCATTTCCTGCTCTATAAGAGCCTTATCCTAAGTTCTCTCCCTCCCCCTCTATATGTTATCCCTGCCAAATCCCTAGCCCAATACCCACAATAAAGATACACACAATGACATTGTGGTTAATCTGTGTAATTCAGAGCTTTATTAATAATTAGATAAACTGCGCTTTTTGATCGTAAGGAAGGCAAAAAACCTCTGAGAAGCGGATTTCCTTCACTAGAGGGAAAAATTCCTTCCTGACCCCTTAAAGGCGATCGGATTTGCTCCCACGATCAATGCGCCAAATAGAATCAAGGGAAGCGGGGGGGGGTGGGAATATGGTAAGGTAAGGGACTGAGGTGAAAGGATGAGAAAGAGAAGGGAATATGGCAGCATAAACAAGGGCACATTTAAGCCGCACGATGAATGCTGCATTCCTTTCCATTCCATTGGAGGGATGCAATGAAAAGGAATGCAGGGTCTACCAAGTGGCTTAAAGGAGTCCCTGTGTATAACACCATATTTTGGATAAAGGGGAGGAACCACTGGTGGAACTACAGTGGTTGAAAGCACCGCTGGTGAAAGTGCAGTGGATGAAAGGGGGGCATCACTGGTGGAATTGAGATGTCCCATAGTTACTGCTGTTTCCTGAGGATGTGGTGCCTAGACTGAGGTACATCGGTATTTGGTACCGAGGAAACTGCTGGTGGTGCTGGTATCATTGGCCGAGTTGATCCGAGGACCACCTGTAAAACCAAACAAGATAACTCAGACTACGTATTTTTTCACCTTAGCAAGTGATATTCCTGTAAAGTCCTTATAGGGGTATGGGACCTATTATCAAGAATTCTTTGGACCTGGGGTTTTTTGGATAACGGATCTTTCTGTAATTTGGATCTTCATACCTCAAGTCTACTGGAAAATCATGTAAACATTAAATAAACCCAATAGGGTGAATTTGCTTCCAATAACTATATCTTAGTTGGAATCAAGGTTATGAAACTGTTTTATTATTACAGAGAAAAAGGAAATAATTTTTAAAAAAAATTGGATTAGTTGAATAAAATGAAGTCTATGGAAGATGGACTTTCCGTAATTCGGAGCTTCTTGGATAATGGGTTTCCAGATAACGGATCCCACACCTGTAATATTTAGGACTTAGGAGCACATTAAGCACAAATCAGGTGATTAAGCCAAGTGTGGGAAAGAAAAGGATGGATTATATACTGCACCTGAATATCTCTCATTGTTCTTAATCAGTATGGCCTTGTTGATCTTCTCTAGCTCTTTGTAGAGGTGTTTCAGGTGGGCCTTGATGTATCTGTAGTCCTGCCAGAACTCGTTCTTAAGGTGTAATTTCCACCATTTTGTGATCTTCACGCAGTCCTTGGCCATCCACAGATCGTAGAGTGCAAACCTGATGTCAAAGGTGATCTTGTCCCTGATGCACTCGAGATAAGGGCCCGCGAGTGGATCCTCAAAATCCCTGATCTCAAAGATGTCCAGATCAGGCGAGATCCACGGTGCGGGCTAGAAAAATGTAAGAAGCAAGAAAACATTGAGGTCAGGGCACACACTATGCTAAACCCTGTCAAATTTCTGTTTCGTTGTATTTACACAGAAGATATGACATGTTTAGCATTGGGTTAGCCCCTCCTTTAACCCCTTGGATACCTTTCGCAGCAGTCAGAAAATAAAATGAGGAAATTAGCTGTGAGCACCTTTACCTTTTCAAAGCGCCACTGGTAGTATTGCCGGCTACTTGCACTCATGCCCATCTTTGATGTTCCTGTAATATAAAATAGAGATTTGGGAAGGTTAGAGTTAACGTAAAGATGTAAGACCCCCAAATAAACACAATAAAGAGGTAAACACAGCAGCATATTTACACCTTATTTAATAAGAACCCTTTTCATTCAGAAACTATGGTTTTAATATGGTTCCAATTAGAAACAAATGCTAACTTATGTATATAGAATGCCCCTCCCCACCAGCTCCCCATGTCCCCATTTTAAGACAATACCATCCCATTTTATTTGGTCCACAAATCAGCCCATTATTTCTGTCAGGGCCCTACTTTCCTCTGGATCAGCAGTTACACAAAAGGTAGACCTTGATGGACGTGTGTCTTTTTTCAGCCTCATCTACTGTTTAATACATATTACAGATGGGAACAGGGCCACCATTAGAAATCACGGGGCCCCGTACAACAAAATTTTCGTTGCCCCCTGGGCCCTGCCCACACTTGCGCCCGAGCCCCACCCTAGATACCACCCACTCCACATCACAGTTAAAAGACCACACAGACATCAGCGCTAAAAAAGTAACCCCCCCCACACACAAGTTATAAAACGCAATTATAAGTTAAAGAAAATAGTGCTAAAAATCAGCGCTAAAAAAGTAACCCCCCAGCCAAGTTATAAAACGCTATTATAAGTTAAAAAAAAAAAACATTGGCGCCATGGCCCCCCCATAAATGTTTTTTTTAAAAAGCATTGGTGACAGAGCCCCCCTTACAAGTTAAAAAAAATTGGGGCCCCAAAAAATATTTTTTAAAAAAACATTGGTGGCAGGGGCCTCTAGAATATTATAATAAAACATTGGTGGCCAGGGGATTTAAAAAATAAAACACAAATTGGTGTTCAGTAAAACTGAACTCATGGCTTCAGGACTTAAACTTCGCCTCTTTTCATGACTTCGGCCTTTTCGCCGCTTCGGGAGTTCGGCTTCGGCTGTTTTCATGACTTCGGGGTCCTTTGGCTGCTCGGCTTTTTGGCACTTCCGCATTTCGGCTGTTCGGAACTTGAAAAATGGCCACATGGCTCGGGCGCTCTCAAGGGGGCCCAGCTCTTTCAAAAGTGCAGCACTGCTGGGCCCCCCTTCATGCCAGGGACACTTGTCCCCCCTGTCCCCCCCTGATGGCGGCCCTGGATCCTTACCTTCTTCCAAATAACCCGCAATGGGTTGGGCAAGTTGTTCTTCTGCTCCTGATGAACGTTGATAGTCTTTAAAAAGACTTTGTGTTTCTTCTTTCTCCTTCTGCTCCTGGGAATCGATGAGAATCACTAGGAATCGCTGGGAATCACTAGGAATCACTGGAAATCACTAGGAATCGCTCGTATTTCACTTTATGGGAAGAGAAAGAGAGAGAAGAGATTGTGAACTGAACCCTCTCTGCCATAAATATATCTGTATATACTGGATTTCCCTTAATAGTTCAATACTGCTCTACTGGATATAGTTGTGCCTTATAAATAACCAGTAACACCAATCAGCAGCAACTTTAATAGAATAAAGGAGCTGATTGGGAGAGACAGAATTTATTGGTGCAATCAAGGGCCCTAGACACCCCTGCTAATCTAGGTTGGGTCCTGGTGATACAATGCACAAACTAATAGTTAAATGAACACTTGGAATCACCCTCATTCATTTCTTTGCCAATTGCTTTCACCAGGGCTCAATTAAATTGAATTTAGAATTGAACGGGAGTCATCAATCAAATCCCAAATCCCCCTCTGTGCCATTGCTGTAAAGCTGTATGTTACTGGCGGGGTTTAATAGGGGCAGAAGAAACTGGTTCCCATTAGAGGCCCAGGTGAGTAAAGGGCCCACTGGGGCTTTTCATAACCAGTCAAGCTCTGATCATTGCCCCTGCAACCATAACACAAGGCACCCTAATTCTAGGCTTGTGCTACTTGTCTTTCTTCTCAGGTCCTCCCTTACCCATCATCTACTCTAATGCTGAGGCCACTAGGATGAGTGATGAGTGGGACAGTTGGCCAATGGCAGTTGGAAAAATGGCAGTTGACAGTTACAGCTAAAGAGCAGCTGAGTATATGGTCTAACACTTCAAAAGCTGTAACAAGTAAACAAGAAATACCAAACATACTATATTCTATAACTACAGGCCACAGGGGGTGCTGGGAATTGTAGTTAAGGCACAGCTAGATAAGCACAGGATTAGAGTTGGTGGGACAGCAAGTTCTCATGTTGTCTCATTCCCCTTAGCAATGGCACACAGGCAGATTTTGGGTACTTTGGCACCCACAAGTTTTAGTAGTTTGGGAAGGGGCATTTTCAAGGCCCCATCATTGATTGTACCCTTCCTTGTAGTTATACCCATTTGTACTCCCTGGTGGCTTATAACCAAAAATACCCCCCCCTTTTCCAATGAAATTGGAAAAGATGGAACTGGAAAGATAAACTGACATCTCCAATGGACAATTTCATGACAAGCACCTTCCCAGACAATTACAGTAGCAGGCAATAGTGGGGCAATTTTGGGAGCTTTGGCTCTAGACTAAAGTCCGGACTGGGATTTAAAAATGGCCCTGGAATTTGAGACACACATAGGCCCTCATAGCCCCCCCAGCAGCCCAATAAATAGTGACTGTCTATGGCATCTTACAGCAGCCCTTTTGTCATTTGCCAGATCCCACAGATTGCCAGTCCGGGCCTGGCTCTAGTCCCCGCACTACTATAAATCATGGAAGCCACACTGCCCAAACTATCCCCTTGTATTATTGATACCCCCCTCCCCCCATAAAGTATGTTCCACTTACCTCTGAATCCAGAAATGAAATACTGGTCACTTGTGCCTGAGCTGTTAAGTCACCTTCCCTGGAAGCTTTCAGCCAATCAGTGTTGAGCTGGGAGTGATGTCATCCTCAAGTAAGGCATGATATACCAGTAATTGGCAGCCAATCACATCAGTCACACACATGTGCATTTATGAAAATACAACAAATAGACATTAAACATAAGCAGTCATAGAACCAGGGCCACCATCAGAACTCACTGGTCGCTGACTGGACTCTCCCATGCCCAATGAAGGAAGGTCCTGCTGAGATCTCCTCTCTTAGCCCATCAACTACAACTCTGCTACTGGTTCTGGCTTTGAATGCTGGGAATTGTAGTTTAGCAGTGGCTAGAGAGATACAGTTATGGGATCACTGAGGCAGACAGTATTATTCTGTTTTTTCACTTTACTCTTTTGCAGCTCTTTATGTTTAAATTGGAATAATTTTCTTGTTCAAATGTTCTACCTCCCTAGCATCCAGGCAGAGGCTTAAATAGACATAGAAAGGCATAGTATCCCTTGACGCTTGCAGCCTATTGCCACAGCCTATTGTTACTTGTCTATAGAGACTGAGACTAGAGCTGCACCCAACAAATATGCTTTAGTAGGGTGCAGCAGACCCAGCAAGGGCCTAAACATTCCCCCTAAGCCATGCACCCTAACCTTTTTTTAATTTAAAAAACTACATTTATAGGCACCCGAGGGCCGCCCCCCAAAACCTGCCGCCTTAGGCACAGGCCCTCGGGTTTCTTAATATAAATACTCCCCTGTCCTCTCCAAGAGATAACACGGCACCTACATCAGTAGCAGTTTGTGGAAACCGCAGATATTTTGTATGTACAATACTGTAGCAGGTGCTGAGGAAGGCATCCACCTTCTAATTAAATCTGACAAGGACAGTCAAAGTAAACTTTATTGTAATCTCAGCAGTATACGGATACACAGTGAGATGAAACGACGTGGCTCCAGCTAGTATATATCACAAAAAAGCACATAGAATACACAATATATATTTAAACATTTGAAATGTACAATATATTGGCAGAAATTGGATATATACATGTGTAAACCTTTAGAATTGTGCAAATAAATGAACAGTTCACAAAGTTCAGTTCCCAGTTCAGGTGTATCTGGAATGTAGTGGGAGGGCAGGCAGTGAGTTGACGATAAAAAAGCTTTCGCGCGGCCTGGTTGTTCGGGCTTTAATGCTGCGAATGTTTAATGCTGCGAATGCTGCAGTGTTTGCATGCAGTGCTTCCTTTTATGAGGACTGCGAGAAAAACAAATTGTTTGTTGCATAATATTTCCACACACTCCCTCTCTCACACACACACGTCATAATAGAGGATATTCTGTTGCCATATGTAAAAAAATGGACCAGAAAAATGGTGTAAAGTCAGTGAAACGTATTATGCATTAAATATTGGTGGGACCGTGGGGCCACAAAAAGTTGTATAACATATGGAAATACTTAAAATGAGGCTATGTAAAATGGAGGCATCACTGTATGTATCTAGTTGTAACAGGAACTCTAGAGGGAATAACTTTCTACAAACCTCTGGCTAGTAATTTTGTTAAGAAAGTAGAAAATACCAAGTGTTGTCCTGGCAAACAAGGAGTTTGTGTCACTAACAGAATGGCAATGCTATACATGTGCAACAGTTACTACTCGAAATATTTATAGAAAAGCTGTTGTTAGGTTTGTGTGAAAACCAAAATGTGAGTACTAGTAAATTGTGAAATATGTTTTCTTCCTTGCCCCCCCCCCTGGAAACTTTTCTGCGGACCCCATGGCTGCTGCACCAAGGAAACCCACCAAATCCCAGTATGGGTTACTCTTTATTCATTTTGCATGTACATTATGTACACTTTTAATCTGCCAATGTACAGGCCAGAACATGGTGCATAGACAGAAAAGCAGAGCTGTGAAGTCGGAGTTGGGAGGAATTTTGGGTATCTGGAGTCGCCAAAAGCTTTAGTTTATTTTGGATTAACAGTTATATGCGAGGTTTAATATTCAATACAAGTTTTTTTTGGTTTATGTAGTTTAAAAACAGAGGAGTTGGAAGTACTATAAAATGAGGAGTAGGAGTCGAAGGATTTATGTACAGACTCCAGCCCTGCAGATAACAAAACAAAGAGGAGCCGCAGCTCCTCTTCACTTCCCGCTGTTCCAATTGTTTAGACCAAATCTGCCATACACAGCCCACCTAAACCCACCTACCCCGTCCCGCCCAAATCCCACCACTATATGGCAGTCCAATAGGGTTGCGGCCTTCCTATATATTTATCTTTTTTCCCTATTAATAACATTGGGATCAATCGTCATTTTTACCGGCCAGGCCGGTAAAATACCAGCCAGGTGGCAACCCTACAGTCCAAGTACCCCGCATAGACAGAGGCTCTAACCTCACTGATGGTAGTCCTGGCTCACACCATAAGCTTTAAAAACAGAACATAAAAAATGGTTTGTAGGCTATCCATAAGTTCAGTGTGTGAGCCAAGTGGTCAGATGCGGTATCGTATTGGCTAGCGTATGGCTGCTACCACATCCTGCCCACAAGATACAGTAGGATATGATGTTGCCAGCTGCAAGGCAGAGTACAAATTTCTCAAAATGGCGGTGCCATGTTTTTGCAGACTGCCCTGCATGCTATATGAAATCCTGCAGGTCTCTGCCCTCCCTTGTATTCAGCCATGCCTGAGTTTGGCAGCACCAGATTCAGGAGCAGCAGTAGTGGGGAAACACATGCAAGTTAGAAAGATATTTTATGAAAAGATGCTTATGAAAATGCTTATGAAGAAACATTGTTTACAAATAAGATGAGATGGGAGAGTTTACTGAGAATAGCTATACCAGCCTGCTAGGGTTGCCACCTTTTCTGGAAAAAAATACCGGCCTTCCTATAAATTTCTCTTTTTTCCCCTATTACAATGGTGGAACTACCGCGGGTGCGGCTGTACCAGGGCCCCCACACCCCTGCCCCATTTATGGGGCCCTCAGGCGCCGCAGCGTCCCAGAAAAGGAATTAAGTTACTTGTATTTTCGTGTGACATCATTGGTGGCAGTGGCATGCTTCGTCCAATCGGGCAGCGATGGAAGGAAGCAGGAAGTTCTGTTATTCCTCCTCCACCAATGTCCCTTCAAAGCCTGCACACCGGGAGTTTCAAGTGACAGTAGCTCCGCCTCCGCTTCAGTTCAGCTCCTGCATGTGATCTCCCCCGTCTCCAGGCTACGCTGGGAAGCGCAAGCAGGGGGCGGGTCCGTCATGATATCATGGCAAATGCTGGTGGAAGCACAGGCATTCTCGGAGTGGGAATTTGTTTTTTTTCTCATCTCTCTCCCCACCTCCTCCATTTTACACAGGCACTGGCTATCACGCAGACCCACATGGAGGAGCTGCTGCCGCTATACTAGGGGGAGGGGCATCCCTGATGCGTTAGTAGGGGCGATCCTGGCCCCTCCGCCACCTGAGGCAGCAGCCATTGCTGCTGCCCCCCCCCCCCCCGAAATTCGCTCTTAAAGTACCAGGAGCAGCATTTTTGCTGCCCCTGGTACCTAGTACCACCTCAACTTGCCTCATTGGTGAAGCAGATAGCGAAGAAGCACGCACTCCATGGACCAACGGATAAAATAAAAGATCTTTATTGAAACAGCTAAAACAATGATCCTTACGCGTTTCGTATCCGTAGATACTTAGTCATAGGCATAATTGAAAACAGCCGTGAGCTAACATTTAAACAGATAAAAAGGATATGACGTATAAATCAGTGATCCTAAATTTGAATTTTAAATTTTTAACCCTAAAATTGTTTCAGCTGAAACGAAAAATTCTGCTTTTGTACATATTCTTAAATCAAGTTAAATAATTAATTTATAAATCACAATTAATATGATATTTCTTAACATAATTTTTATACAATTTTTATTCACAAAACGATCTATTATTTATGTGGATAGAACACTAAAATTAATAATGGTAAGTTTAATAATGATAAGTTAATGAATCACAATTTACATAAACTTTAATCGCTTTAAATCTAGCATCAAATTCAAAAGTATTCATTTACATTGCGAGATTTATGTTAGGTATAGACTTGTATTGTATATCATATTTATATCTCTATCAGGCATCAGGTTTAAAAGGGAAGAGGAAAGAGGAAGGGGACGCAACCCAGACCATCTTTCGGCAAAAACCCAGAGAATAGCATTATTTGAGCTTCATCTAGACGTCTTTCGGTTGAACTAAAATATAGAACTGAACCGTTATCAGCTTTATTGGTCTTAAGATCGAAGCAATATGTCAAAGTAGATTACTATTATCTTGAAACAAGTTCACCAAAACTTAATGTGCTTTTTACAGATTAAATTATAACAAAAAGTGATTAAACAAGCAAACAAAAAGCGAATCCATTCATATATATAAAGCGCTAATAATAAATCGCTAGTAGTGAACAAAATCATAATAATATCAGTGCCCTTAGTGAATAAAATTTTAATTTTTACGCGCTATATTTTTAAAATGAAATGCCATATCTCACTTAATGTAATTAATTTAAATGAAATTATACCTTAACCTATATCCAAAAATTGCCACAATGTACATTTGTGCACTAATCCATCGATTTTAAATAACTTTAATGTGCCAATTAATTATTCAAATTCAAATTATTAAATTTTTAACTTATTAAATTAATAAATTATTACATTATTAAATTATTGGATTCTCAATCCTCCAAAGTGACTTCCTATCGAGTTATTAATTCATTATAATATAAATTTGCTCAAACCAACCCACTCAATATCAATCATATACCATACTAAAACGTTGTCTCAAGTTGCATATCCATCTAACATAACCATTCTAACTAAGGATCAAGAACATTAAACCATTAATCCTTAACCAGTCTCTAAACCAATCAAACCAACCGAAACCCATTTTCATCTTATACAGGAACTTTAGACGTGACAGGAAATGTCAAAACGCAAGTGTCAAACCTAGTGGCTGTCTAGTTTCTAATGTAAAAATCCAATATGCTTCTCTGTAAAACAGTCTCTGCATCCGATCTCACCTCTTGTGGTTGGGATGGATTTTTCTCTATCCCTTGAATCCTTAAGTGAGAACAGTCCCCCATTACTACAAGCAAGAAAATGGTCTCGAAACCACTGTAGAGGAATTACGTGAGGCTATCTGGCTGATATGTTCTCGGCATCCCGACACTTAAGCTTTTCTAGAGGTACAGCCTACATATTGAATACCACAATTTTTGTACAGAGTGAGTAAATAGACAATATAGGTCGAATTGCAATTAATGAAATCTTTAATCTTAAACTTCTTTTTAGTATTTCGACTAGTAAACTCCTTTGATTTAAACATGAAAGTACAAGTTTATGCATCGCATTGCACCACACTTAAATGTTCCAGTAGTAATTCAACCCAGGATGTTCTCACTACATCCCTATTGACCTCACTTGGGGATAAGATTGTTACCCACTGTCTTGGCTTTCCGTTGTCACAAATTTACAGCCTTTTGCCAGGACCTTTCTTAAGTTTCCATCTCCATTCAAAACAGGGAGATATCTCTTAATTATTTGCTTAACTTTATAGTACTGCTTACTAAAAGGTGTAATAAACATCGGTATAATCCTCCTTCGTTTTGTTTTTTCCGGTGACTACTACTCATATGATCACATAAGAGCTCAGATCTCTCCGTTTTTAATGCCCTGCCAAAACGCCTCTATTATGGTGATCTAAGCGATATCCTCTTTCAAGAAAACGATTCCGTAGCTTGATAGATTGTAATATAAATTCCTTGTCTGTGCTACATATTTCTCCTCAAACGTTGAACTTGACCTATGGGTACAGCTTAAAAACATGACCTGGGGTGGCAGGAATCAGCTCTTAAAAAGCGATTTCCTGCTGTTGGCTTTCGAAAAACTGTACTATTAATTTCGTGATTCCCTCCAGTGAGTTTCAAATCTAGAAAAGCTATAGAAAATCTGTGAAATGTGCAAGTAATTTCAATTCCAATTATTATTATTTTAGTGTTTTTACAAAAATCCATAAAATCAATTTCAGTGCCCTGCCATATATATAAAAGATCATCCACATATCTTTGTAAAATTTAATGTGTTTTACTCCATGCAACCAATCCATCAAAGATGTGCACCTCCTCCACCACCCCATATAGAGGTTGGCGTATGTGGGAGCGAATTTCGCACCCATTGAGGTACCACACCTTTGAAGATATAAAACGTGATCAAATTTGAAAAAATTATGTGTAAGCAAAAATTCAAGTGCATTCAAAATAAAAATTTTAATATTTTCTTCATAATTACTGTAAAGGATCTAAGTGATACCGTACAGCTTCAATCCCCTTGTCATGTGGGATGCAGGAATATAAACTTACTACATCAACTGTAGCCCAACTATAAAAACCGTCAATCCCAAACGAAATCCTTCAAAATCTGTAGCACATGTTTTGTATCTCTCAAATATGAATCAAGCCGCTTTACTAATGGTTTGCAATAACATATCAATCAGCTCAGCCAGGTGCTCATTGAGCGAATCTATGCTCGAAACAATGGGTCTACCTTCAGGGGGGCGCTGTTTTTATGCACCTTAGGGCAAAACATGAAAATATGGGGATTTTGGGATTAACAGGTAACAAATAATCTCTTATCCTTTCATTGTAAACACCATTACAAAACCTCGGCCATATTTACCAATCCGTCAGTATAACATTTGAACGAGCTTTGGGGATTTATGCTTAATACTTGATATGTATTTCTATCGCTTCAGTTGTTTTCCCACTTCACTTATGTAAGTCATTCTATCCAAAACTACAACTTTCCCCCTTTATTCAGCTTTCCTTATTACGATGTCAAAATCATTTTTTAACGTATCAATAGCCTAACCTTCACCTGCAGTTAATTAGTTCTATAGTCACGTTTTTCTAAGTCATCAAGCTTCAATTGCCTTAGATCTCTTTCAACCAAATCCTGAAATGCATCAATATTAGCCCCCTAAAATGAACAGGGATAGAAATTAGATTTTACTCTCAAATTATTAATTTCACAACGTTGAATACCCATCGTGTTCGCTGCAAAGACATATCAGTTTCTGCCGAAAGAAAATGTAAATTTCGAAGGGCAACCTCATCCTTAAAATCAAGATTACAGGGATGTAAAGAAATGTGTGAATTAGTTGAAATGGCGAAGGGGTTGAATCCCCACCATCACTGCACGAAACCCTCGATTCAGAATGATGGATATCACTATTAGGGGAATCAACTCCTTCAGCAACTCCTCTCTCATTATGCTCTTGTAGTTAAGAAAAACTTTTTTAGAACCAACTTTCTAACAAACTGATTAACGTCAATAATTAGTATTAAAAAGATTAAAGTCAGCTGTTGGGGTAAAGGATTAAACCCTTTAGACAAAAGTCGCAGTTCATCCAGAGTTAAATGCCTTTTTGACAAATTCAAAACTGTGTCCTCCTGGAATCCCCCGACCTTCATGGGGGGTTTCTTGGAACGGCTCTACTCCCTCGCCCCTCCTCCGTCTGATTCCCACTTTTTCTTTTTGGATCCCTTCTGATGTAGCAGTTGTTCTTTCTTCCCGCTGGGGTTGCCTGTATTCGTTGCCCATGATGTTTTTCTCCTATTACTGACGTCCGTGTCTTCTTTCCCAATGTCCATGAAGCATCCCATAACCTCTTTTTGTACGTTTATCCCTGTAAGGATATGAACAGAAGAGACACCGGCAGTATCTTCATCGAGAGGGTATGGAGCATTACTGTTTAAAGAATTTGCATTAGAACGAGGCAACGCCGCGATACAAAGCCATGCGACTTGTATCCGCTGATACTGTTGCGAATTTCTTACATATACATTTCCTTCTTCATAATCCTTTTTATCTCTATTGAACTTATTAAATTTGCGTGCAACAATTTGTCTTCTTCTTTTAATCTTAATAGATAAGCTGGAAAGGATGCGGGCAAGCCCTATCTGTAAAAATTAGAGCAGTTAAGACCGACCTCTTCCCTCCTACAAGCTGACCTCCAGACACTGATAAGGGACCAACTGAGCGGAGAGAAGGATCTAAAGATTTAGAGGACATGTGCAACCCCTGGGGTACAAGTGCACCACTCTACAAAGCCAAAACCCAACCCTTGGCATCCAAACTGAACAACAACGAAAACAGGCAGCTACAGTAAGCCTAAGTTTGCTTTTAAGGGACTGTACAGAGAATCTTCAATTGAAAGACGTAGGGAAGCAAAATTCAGCAGAAAGTCCATAAATTGCTTACAGCCTGTAACAGAGTTCCATAAAACATATGGCAGCATAGGCAATTCCCCTGTAATATCTCTCCAAGCTTATTGCATCCATAATCTGTTGTGATAGAGATGTTCCATAATAAGAGTAATAGACCTTCTCTCCGTTATGTTCATGGTCAAAGATCGTGTGCCAAATGGCTCATGTGGACAAGGTCATGGGCTCTTTCTCCAAAATGTTGGGTCAGAGGGCAATCCACCAAAGCATATGGCTGGCAGATATCGAACCCCATTGATGGTGGTCAAAGGTCATGGGCAAAGGTCATGAATCCAGGGGTAATCCTCAAAGCAGCGATGGGGCAAGGTCATGGGTAGAGGGGACTCTGACAAAGCAGAAGGCTGCAAGAGCCACCAAGGACAGAACAAATGACAACTATTATGTGGTCGAATAGGTCATGGGTCAAGAGACATTATATCAAAGGTCATGGTCAATGGCATGGTGTCAAAAGAACGTGTTCTATGCCAAAAGCGATGGCTGCAAGAGTGACAAAGGCAGAAAGTATACACTCCGCCAAAGCAGGAACAGCTGCAAAACCCACATGGGCAGATAGCCTATGATGACGGTCAATGGTCATTGGGTCAAAGGTCATGTGCAAAATGCATGGGTCACAGGTCATGGGTCAAAGGGAACTCGACAAAGCAGATGGCTGCAAGAACCCCCACAGCTGATGAAGAAAACCCCATTGATGGCTGTTCAAAGTCATGTGTCAAAGTCGTAAGGTCTAATGGCATTGTAGGCGTCCCAGAAGGCACAGCTGCAAATATGTTGTGCTGATCCAAGAGAAGAAACTGGAGGATTTTGTTACATTTGTGTTCGACTTCTATAGCAGATTTTAACTTTGCGTGGCTTACTAGCACGGTGAAGGCAGGGCTGGTTATCACCTGTAGCAATAAAGAGCATGGGTTAAAGGTCATGAGCTAAGATACAAAGAACTTTAATTTGGTGTTTAGCAAAAAGCCCTCTGCTTTGAATAAGGGCGCAAGCATAGAATGAAGCAAACCCCATGATGGAGACCAAATTGCATGGATCAATGGAACTCCCTCAAAGCAGATGGTTGGAACAGCCACTAAGGCAGAACAAGTGACAACCATTGTGGTGGTCAAATTGTAAGGCGTCAAGGTAAATGGGTCAGCAGGCACGCCGCCAAAGCAATGCTGCAGAGCCACAGGGCAGATGTTCATATTTACTATTCATATTTACTACTTCGATTTGATTCGTGCACTCTGGCTTTGTCTGGATCGAGTGCGGGCACTGCGGATTGAATATATATTTATATATGAGCAAAAAAGAAAACCGCACCAAACAGGGACTTCATATTGTGTCAAAAATCAAAAATGATTTCAACATTTCGGCTCTAGTGCTCGAGCGTCTTTCATGAATAAGAAAATTTGTGCTACCACCATACAAACTTAAATCCCTCAAAAGCCCGCCAAACAATGCAGTGACGTGTGTTAAGGGGCGTTGAACCATATTAGGGGCCCCATGATACATCATTCCGATAGCCACCATCTCTACTATTTAACTGTATAATCCCAGTGTGACTTCTCCAAATATAGTGACTTCAATAAAGTTGCATTTTAGTGAAACAGGCAATTGCTCGACTGTTAGAAGTACCTTTAATACTCACAGTTAAAAAAAGGGGAAAAAATAACCGTGCTTCTCCACTTCCCTCTTCGGGGAGTAAAGGCCATTGAGGTAGACGCTACGCTGGAGAGATCCAGCTATACAACATGCCTTGTATGTGTTGTCGCCTCTCCACTACAGATACGGAGAGCGTGCATTAGAGATGGCATTCCGTGTGTGCTCCATGGCCATACCTTCTTGAAACATACTTAACCTTAGAGCAGGATCCGCGACTTTTGGACCCTCGAGCAACATTCAGAGTAAAAGAGTTGGGAGCAACACACTAGCCTATGAAAAATGTTCTTGGGTGCAAATAGTGCCATGATTTGCCATTTGGTAGCCCTATGTGGATTGTCAACCTACATTGAGGCTCTGTTTGCAGATGCACCTGGTATTATAACAACCAAACTGCCTCCAAGCCAGGAATTTCAAAACATAAAGCTCCTGCTTTGATGGCCACTGGGAGCACATCCAAGGGAATTGGTGAGCCAACATTTTGCTTCACGAGCCACTGGTTGGGGACCACTGCCTTGCCGTATTATCCGCACCACTTGGCCCGCAAACCTCATGGACAAATCGCTGGGACACCACACTACCAATTAACCGACTGGGATCTCTATAGGTAACTCATCACTCGAACAAGCTTACACCATTTACCCACCAGATGGTGGAGAACGTGTGAGCATATTACATTGGCGTTTCTGTTAACACAATAGGCAGTGGTCATTGCAATGTTCACTCAAGTACATTCCTTACCAGGAGGAATTACTTCGCACTTCCTATAGGCGCTGTTGTCGGCTATATTGCTTGCTCCATTGTAAGTGGCATGTGGGATTCAATAGCGCACTCTCTTAGTGTTAGTAGTGAAAATGTCATCGCTATTCTTTACGTTTCTTATTTTCACCGGATACTGCCACACACTAGCCGAACTCGGCAAGAGGCATGTAAAACCATCTGTGAGCCGGATCCTCAAATCGAGCGTAAAGATATAGAAACCTGAAAGAGCATATACAGAAAATAGGGGATATAATTCTTTACAAAAGGGAATTAACAATAAAAAACAAAAATAAATAATAAAAAATGAAACAAAAAGGGGGGGGAATAGGGGGAAGGAAAGTTACCATATAATGAAAGTGTTAGGCAGGTGGGTGTAACTCCACAGAAGGGCCTGTTACAGACATTTACAACTGGAGCGCCCCCCCTAAAAGGATTGTTCGCCTTGAGTTACATTTTAAGCTATGAATGAGACGGGATATCCTGAGACCTATTTGCGATATTGCGGTTTTTCATTTTTTATATTATTTGTGGGTTTTGAGTTATTAGCTTTTTATTCACATTTCAGTAGTCTGGTTGCAGTGAGTAGTCTGGTTGCTAGGGTCCAAAGTCCCCTAGAACCATGCATTGCCCAGTTTAAAATATGAGACTGAATATGAATAGAGAGGCTTTTTGTAATACACAACATGAGTCCATTAAAATTAGCAACAACAAGTTAATGTAAAAGTATACACGAAAATAAAGCACTTAGAAGTCACTGAGGGGTGTTCTGTGGACCATAAAAAGGCTTCAAGACTGCAGGCTGAGTTATACCAGGGAACTCTGGAGTATCACTCATGTTTATAAGGGATAATGTACCCCCTACGTAAATGATAAGGGATATTAGAAGTCACTGAGGGGGTTAATTCTGTGACCATATAAAGGAACAAGGCTGCAGGCTGAGTTATACAGGGAACTCTGAGTATCACTCATGTATTATAAGGCATAATGTACCCCCTACTGTAAATGATAAGGATATTAGAAGTCACTGAGGGGTTATTCTGTGACCATATAAAGCATATTCTAGTACCATATCGACCACATAAACTACAACTGCAGCATCATGAACCAGCAGGTGGAAGAATTTGCCCAGGGTTATATGGCAACACTTCAAAGTTCTATAAAGAATCACAATATTTATATTAAAAAAAAAACCCTGGGTGTCCCAGTGCCAACTAGCAATGAGCTCCCTGGTGCCAGGGCCTGGACTGCCAGTCTGCAGAAACTTTCCCTCTCCTGCTGTAGCAGCGCTAACCCAGGGACCGTCTTAGTCAGTGTGCCCACACACCTGCCATTCATCTCAGGCTGCAGGCACAAAAAGACTTTGTACCAGAACACAGACAGACACACACACACACACACACAGCACACAAAGGCTGAGAGAAACTTACCCCATGCACCTGAGGTCTCTAACGCACAGGGGTGCTTCACCAATGAGGCAAGTTGAGGTGGTACTAGGTACCAGGGGCAGCAAAAATGCTGCTCCTGGTACTTTAAGAGCGAATTTCGGGGGGGGGGGGGGCAGCAGCAATGGCTGCTGCCTCAGGTGGCGGAGGGGCCAGGATCGCCCCCTACTAACGCATCAGATGCCCCTCCCCCTAGTATAGCGGCAGCAGCTCCTCCATGTGGGTCCTGCGTGATAGCCAGTGCCTGTGTAAATGGAGGAGGTGGGGAGAGAGATGAGAAAAAAACAAATTCCCACTCCGAGAATGCCTGTGCTTCCACCAGCATTTGCCATGATATCATGACGGACCCGCCCCTGCTTGCGCTCCCCAGCGTAGCCTGGAGACGGGGGAGATCACATGCAGGAGCTGAACTGAAGCGGAGGCGGAGCTACTGTCACTTGAAACTCCCGGTGTGCAGGCTTTGAAGGGACATTGGTGGGGAGGAATAACAGAACTTCCTGCTTCCTTCCATCGGCTGCCCGATTGGACGAAGCATGCCACTGCCACCAATGATGTCACACGAAATACAAGTAACTTAATTCCTTTTCTGGGACGCTGCGGGCGCCTGAGGGCCCATAAATGGGGCAGGGGTGTGGGGGCCCTGGTACAGCCGCACCCGCGGTAGTTCCACCATTGTAATAGGGGAAAAAGAGAAATTTATAGGAAGGCCGGTATTTTTTTCCAGAAAAGGTGGCAACCCTAGCAAGGCTGGTATAGCTAATTCTCAGTAAACCTCCCATCTCATCTTATTTGTAAACAATGTTTCTTCATAAGCATTTTCATAAGCATCTTTTTCATAAAATATCTTTCTAACTTGCATGTGTTTCCCCACTACTGCTGCTCCTGAATCTGGTGCTGCCAAACTCAGGCATGGCTGAATACAAGGGAGGGCAGAGACCTGCAGGATTTCATATAGCATGCAGGGCAGTCTGCAAAAACATGGCACCGCCATTTTGAGAATTTGTACTCTGCCCTTGCAGGCTGGCAACATCATATCCTACTGTATCTTGTGGGCAGGATGTGGTAGCAGCCATACGCTAGCCAATTACGATACCGCATCTGACCACTTGGCTTCACACACTGAACTTATGGATAGCCTACAAACCATTTTTTATGTTCTGTTTTTAAAGCTTATGGTGTGAGCCAGGACTACCATCAGTTGAGGTTAGAGCCTCTGTCTATGCGGGGTACTTGGACTGTAGGGTTGCCACCTGGCTGGTATTTTACCGGCCTGGCCGGTAAAATGACGATTGATCCCAATGTTATTAATAGGGAAAAAAAGATAAATATATAGGAAGGCCGCAACCCTATGGACTGCCATATAGTGGTGGGATTTGGGCGGGACGGGGTAGGTGGGTTTAGGTGGGCTGTGTATGGCAGATTTGGTCTAAACAATTGGAACAGCGGGAAGTGAAGAGGAGCTGCCGGCTCCTCTTTGTTTTGTTATCTGCAGGGCTGGAGTCTGCTACATAAATCCTTCGACTCCTACTCCTCATTTTATAGTACTTCCAACTCCTCTGTTTTTAAACTACATAAACCAAAAAAAACTTGTATTGAATATTAAACCTCGCATATAACTGTTAATCCAAAATAAACTAAAGCTTTTGGCGACTCCAGATACCCAAAATTCCTCCCAACTCCGACTTCACAGCTCTGCTTTTCTGTCCTATGCACCATGTTCTGGCCTGTACATTGGCAGATTAAAAGTGTACATAATGTACATGCAAAATGAATAAAGAGTAACCCATACTGGATTTGGTGGGTTTCCTTGGTGCAGCAGCCATGGGTCCGCCAGAAAAGTTTCCAGGGGGGGGGGGCAAGGAAGAAAACATATTTCACAATTTACTAGTACCCACATTTTGGTTTTCACACAAACCTAACAACAGCTTTTCTATAAATATTTCGAGTAGTAACTGTTGCACATGTATAGCATTGCCATTCTGTTAGTGACACAAACTCCTTGTTGCCAGGACAACACTTGGTATTTTCTACTTTCTTAACAAAATTACTAGCCAGAGGTTTGTAGAAAGTTATTCCCTCTAGAGTTCCTGTTACAACTAGATACATACAGTGATGCCTCCATTTTACATAGCCTCATTTAAGTATTTCCATATGTTATACAACTTTTTGTGGCCCCACGGTCCCACCAATATTTAATGCATAATACGTTTCACTGACTTTACACCATTTTTCTGGTCCATTTTTTTACATATGGCAACAGAATATCCTCTATTATGACGTGTGTGTGTGTGTGAGAGAGGGAGTGTGTGGAAATATTATGCAACAAACAATTTGGTTTTCTCGCAGTCCTCATAAAAGGAAGCACTGCATGCAAACACTGCAGCATTCGCAGCATTAAACATTCGCAGCATTAAAGCCCGAACAACCAGGCCGCGCGAAAGCTTTTTTTATCGTCAACTCACTGCCTGCCCTCCCACTACATTCCAGATACACCTGAACTGGGAACTGAACTTTGTGAACTGTTCATTTATTTGCACAATTCTAAAGGTTTACACATGTATATATCCAATTTCTGCCAATATATTGTACATTTCAAATGTTTAAATATATATTGTGTATTCTATGTGCTTTTTTGTGATATATACTAGCTGGAGCCACGTCGTTTCATCTCACTGTGTATCCGTATACTGCTGAGATTACAATAAAGTTTAGTTTGACTGTCCTTGTCAGATTTAATTAGAAGGTGGATGCCTTCCTCAGCACCTGCTACAGTATTGTACATACAAAATATCTGCGGTTTCCAGAAACTGCTACTGATGTAGGTGCCGTGTTATCTCTTGGAGAGGACAGGGAGTATTTATATTAAGAAACCCGAGGGCCTGTGCCTAAGGCGGCAGGTTTTGGGGGGCGGCCCTCGGGTGCCTATAAATGTAGTTTTTTAAATTAAAAAAGGTTAGGGTGCACGGCTTAGGGGGAATGTTTAGGCCCTTGCTGGGTCTGCTGCACCCTACTAAAGCATATTGTTGGTGCAGCTCTAGTCTCAGTCTCTATAGACAAGTAACAATAGGCTGTGGCAATAGGCTGCAAGCGTCAAGGGATACTATGCCTTTCTATGTCTATTTAAGCCTCTGCCTGGATGCTAGGGAGGTAGAACATTTGAACAAGAAAAAGAGCTGCAACATAAAGAGCTGCAAAAGAGTAAAGTGAAAAAACAGAATAATACTGTCTGCCTCAGTGATCCCATAACTGTATCTCTCTAGCCACTGCTAAACTACAATTCCCAGCATTCAAAGCCAGAACCAGTAGCAGAGTTGTAGCTGATGGGCTAAGAGAGGAGATCTCAGCAGGACCTTCCTTCATTGGGCATGGAGAGTCCAGTCAGCGACCAGTGAGTTCTGATGGTGGCCCTGGTTCTATGACTGCTTATGTTTAATGTCTATTTGTTGTATTTTCATAAATGCACATGTGTGTGACTGATGTGATTGGCTGCCAATTACTGGTATATCATGCCTTACTTGAGGATGACATCACTCCCAGCTCAGCACTGATTGGCTGAAAGCTTCCAGGGAAGGTGACTTAACAGCTCAGGCACAAGTGACCAGTATTTCATTTCTGGATTCAGAGGTAAGTGGAACATACTTTATGGGGGGAGGGGGGTATCAATAATACAAGGGGATAGTTTGGGCAGTGTGGCTTCCATGATTTATAGTAGTGCGGGGACTAGAGCCAGGCCCGGACTGGCAATCTGTGGGATCTGGCAAATGACAAAAGGGCTGCTGTAAGATGCCATAGACAGTCACTATTTATTGGGCTGCTGGGGGGGCTATGAGGGCCTATGTGTGTCTCAAATTCCAGGGCCATTTTTAAATCCCAGTCCGGACTTTAGTCTAGAGCCAAAGCTCCCAAAATTGCCCCACTATTGCCTGCTACTGTAATTGTCTGGGAAGGTGCTTGTCATGAAATTGTCCATTGGAGATGTCAGTTTATCTTTCCAGTTCCATCTTTTCCAATTTCATTGGAAAAGGAGGGGGTATTTTTGGTTATAAGCCACCAGGGAGTACAAATGGGTATAACTACAAGGAAGGGTACAATCAATGATGGGGCCTTGAAAATGCCCCTTCCCAAACTACTAAAACTTGTGGGTGCCAAAGTACCCAAAATCTGCCTGTGTGCCATTGCTAAGGGGAATGAGACAACATGAGAACTTGCTGTCCCACCAACTCTAATCCTGTGCTTATCTAGCTGTGCCTTAACTACAATTCCCAGCACCCCCTGTGGCCTGTAGTTATAGAATATAGTATGTTTGGTATTTCTTGTTTACTTGTTACAGCTTTTGAAGTGTTAGACCATATACTCAGCTGCTCTTTAGCTGTAACTGTCAACTGCCATTTTTCCAACTGCCATTGGCCAACTGTCCCACTCATCACTCATCCTAGTGGCCTCAGCATTAGAGTAGATGATGGGTAAGGGAGGACCTGAGAAGAAAGACAAGTAGCACAAGCCTAGAATTAGGGTGCCTTGTGTTATGGGTGCAGGGGCAATGATCAGAGCTTGACTGGTTATGAAAAGCCCCAGTGGGCCCTTTACTCACCTGGGTCTCTAATGGGAACCAGTTTCTTCTGCCCCTATTAAACCCCGCCAGTAACATACAGCTTTACAGCAATGGCACAGAGGGGGATTTGGGATTTGATTGATGACTCCCGTTCAATTCTAAATTCAATTTAATTGAGCCCTGGTGAAAGCAATTGGCAAAGAAATGAATGAGGGTGATTCCAAGTGTTCATTTAACTATTAGTTTGTGCATTGTATCACCAGGACCCAACCTAGATTAGCAGGGGTGTCTAGGGCCCTTGATTGCACCAATAAATTCTGTCTCTCCCAATCAGCTCCTTTATTCTATTAAAGTTGCTGCTGATTGGTGTTACTGGTTATTTATAAGGCACAACTATATCCAGTAGAGCAGTATTGAACTATTAAGGGAAATCCAGTATATACAGATATATTTATGGCAGAGAGGGTTCAGTTCACAATCTCTTCTCTCTCTTTCTCTTCCCATAAAGTGAAATACGAGCGATTCCTAGTGATTTCCAGTGATTCCTAGTGATTCCCAGCGATTCCTAGTGATTCTCATCGATTCCCAGGAGCAGAAGGAGAAAGAAGAAACACAAAAGTCTTTTTAAAGACTATCAACGTTCATCAGGAGCAGAAGAAGAACAACTTGCCCAACCCATTGCGGGTTATTTGGAAGAAGGTAAGGATCCAGGGCCGCCATCAGGGGGGACAGGGGGACAAGTGTCCCTGGCATGAAGGGGGGCCCAGCAGTGCTGCACTTTTGAAAGAGCTGGGCCCCCTTGAGAGCGCCCGAGCCATGTGGCCATTTTTCAAGTTCCGAACAGCCGAAATGCGGAAGTGCCAAAAAGCCGAGCAGCCAAAGGACCCGAAGTCATGAAAACAGCCGAAGCCGAACTCCCGAAGCGGCGAAAAGGCCGAAGTCATGAAAAGAGGCGAAGTTTAAGTCCTGAAGCCATGAGTTCAGTTTTACTGAACACCAATTTGTGTTTTATTTTTTAAAATCCCCTGGCCACCAATGTTTTATTATAATATTCTAGAGGCCCCTGCCACCAATGTTTTTTTAAAAATATTTTTTGGGGCCCCAATTTTTTTTAACTTGTAAGGGGGCTCTGTCACCAATGCTTTTTAAAAAAAACATTTATGGGGGGGCCATGGCGCCAATGTTTTTTTTTTTTAACTTATAATAGCGTTTTATAACTTGGCTGGGGGGTTACTTTTTTAGCGCTGATTTTTAGCACTATTTTCTTTAACTTATAATTGCGTTTTATAACTTGTGTGTGGGGGGGGGGTTACTTTTTTAGCGCTGATGTCTGTGTGGTCTTTTAACTGTGATGTGGAGTGGGTGGTATCTAGGGTGGGGCTCGGGCGCAAGTGTGGGCAGGGCCCAGGGGCAACGAAAATTTTGTTGTACGGGGCCCCGTGATTTCTAATGGCGGCCCTGTTCCCATCTGTAATATGTATTAAACAGTAGATGAGGCTGAAAAAAGACACACGTCCATCAAGGTCTACCTTTTGTGTAACTGCTGATCCAGAGGAAAGTAGGGCCCTGACAGAAATAATGGGCTGATTTGTGGACCAAATAAAATGGGATGGTATTGTCTTAAAATGGGGACATGGGGAGCTGGTGGGGAGGGGCATTCTATATACATAAGTTAGCATTTGTTTCTAATTGGAACCATATTAAAACCATAGTTTCTGAATGAAAAGGGTTCTTATTAAATAAGGTGTAAATATGCTGCTGTGTTTACCTCTTTATTGTGTTTATTTGGGGGTCTTACATCTTTACGTTAACTCTAACCTTCCCAAATCTCTATTTTATATTACAGGAACATCAAAGATGGGCATGAGTGCAAGTAGCCGGCAATACTACCAGTGGCGCTTTGAAAAGGTAAAGGTGCTCACAGCTAATTTCCTCATTTTATTTTCTGACTGCTGCGAAAGGTATCCAAGGGGCTAAAGGAGGGGCTAACCCAATGCTAAACATGTCATATCTTCTGTGTAAATACAACGAAACAGAAATTTGACAGGGTTTAGCATAGTGTGTGCCCTGACCTCAATGTTTTCTTGCTTCTTACATTTTTCTAGCCCGCACCGTGGATCTCGCCTGATCTGGACATCTTTGAGATCAGGGATTTTGAGGATCCACTCGCGGGCCCTTATCTCGAGTGCATCAGGGACAAGATCACCTTTGACATCAGGTTTGCACTCTACGATCTGTGGATGGCCAAGGACTGCGTGAAGATCACAAAATGGTGGAAATTACACCTTAAGAACGAGTTCTGGCAGGACTACAGATACATCAAGGCCCACCTGAAACACCTCTACAAAGAGCTAGAGAAGATCAACAAGGCCATACTGATTAAGAACAATGAGAGATATTCAGGTGCAGTATATAATCCATCCTTTTCTTTCCCACACTTGGCTTAATCATCTGATTTGTGCTTAATGTGCTCCTAAGTCCTAAATATTACAGGTGTGGGATCCGTTATCTGGAACCCATTATCCAAGAAGCTCCGAATTACGGAAAGTCCATCTTCCATAGACTTCATTTTATTCAACTAATCCAATTTTTTTTAAAAATGATTTCCTTTTTCTCTGTAATAATAAAACAGTTTCATAACCTTGATTCCAACTAAGATATAGTTATTGGAAGCAAATTCACCCTATTGGGTTTATTTAATGTTTACATGATTTTCCAGTAGACTTGAGGTATGAAGATCCAAATTACAGAAAGATCAGTTATCCAAAAAACCCCAGGTCCAAAGAATTCTTGATAATAGGTCCCATACCCCTATAAGGACTTTACAGGAATATCACTTGCTAAGGTGAAAAAATACGTAGTCTGAGTTATCTTGTTTGGTTTTACAGGTGGTCCTCGGATCAACTCGGCCAATGATACCAGCACCACCAGCAGTTTCCTCGGTACCAAATACCGATGTACCTCAGTCTAGGCACCACATCCTCAGGAAACAGCAGTAACTATGGGACATCTCAATTCCACCAGTGATGCCCCCCTTTCATCCACTGCACTTTCACCAGCGGTGCTTTCAACCACTGTAGTTCCACCAGTGGTTCCTCCCCTTTATCCAAAATATGGTGTTATACACAGGGACTCCTTTAAGCCACTTGGTAGACCCTGCATTCCTTTTCATTGCATCCCTCCAATGGAATGGAAAGGAAGCAGCATTCATCGTGCGGCTTAAATGTGCCCTTGTTTATGCTGCCATATTCCCTTCTCTTCTCATCCTTTCACTGCAGTCCCTTACCTTACCATATTCCCCCCCCCCCCGCTTCCCTTGATTCTATTTGGCGCATTGATCGTGGGAGCAAATCCGATCGCCTTTAAGGGGTCAGGAAGGAATTTTTCCCTCTAGTGAAGGAAATCCGCTTCTCAGAGGTTTTTTGCCTTCCTTACGATCAAAAAGCGCAGTTTATCTAATTATTAATAAAGCTGTGAATTACACAGATTAACCACAATGTCATTGTGTGTATCTTTATTGTGGGTATTGGGCTAGGGATTTGGCAGGGATAACATATAGAGGGGGAGGGAGAGAACTTAGGATAAGGCTCTTATAGAGCAGGAAATGGTTATGTTTCTCTTTGGTTCCTAAAAATGAAACGGAAACAACATAAAACTACTGTGTTAGTCCTACTATCCTCCTTAGGACTTTTAGGAACCTATGTAATACTGAGAGCCAATACACATCCTTCCCAAATCTCACCCTTACTGGCCTTCGGACAACTTCTCCCTTTGGAAAAGTGCCGGCTCCATACAGCAGCGATCCTAGAGGGGGACGGGCCCTGGTGCGTGACACGCAGCTGTGACCCGCTGCCCTCCGTACGGCCGCATTTGGCCGCATTTTCAGCGGCGAACGGACTACCGGGGGGCCCTGAGGGGGTGCGGGCCCTGGCCCGCTCGCACCCCCTGCTCCCCCGGTAGTCCCGCCACTGAGTGTGAGTGTGAGTTAGGCACAACCCTGGATAATGTGCTCTTATCTTTAAGAGAATGTAGAGGAGGTTACCCAGCAGCTACAATGTAACACCACCACCAAATAGATTATCAATACAAGGACTATCTTACATAATTGCAACATATTAGGGTAATAAATATAAGCACATCAACAAAGTCTCATTATTGTGTATCTTTTCTTATGTCTTATCTATGAAGGAAAATTATCAAGTTCTTTTGTAAGCATGAAGTTCAGCATTAATTCTAGTTACAAGCAGAAATGGGTAAACTCCAGTAATCTCTCTTTTCTTAGTCCTTCTGAGGGTATTATATAGCAAACTGTCATATAAAGGGAGACATCGCCAGGGTTTCATTAAGTCCTCTAGGAGCCACCACATCCAATTTATAGATCCACATTGACTCTTTTTGTAACAATAGTAGATCCCTGTTGCCTCCTCTCCTTGGGGCTGGCACATGGTCGATAAGCATGTGTATAAATTGAGGTAAGGAGTGTCCAAACTTCAGCCAGTGTTTCGCCACTGGCTGGTCAGCCTTTCCTGTGGTTAGGGCAGCCCTGATGGTGCTTCTGTGGTTATTCATCCTCTCCCTGTAGGTCGTGGATGCTTTGCCTACATAGTGCAAGCCACAAGAGCACTATGCTATATAGACCACATGGTCCGACTGACAGGACAGTCTATGTCTGATCGTGAACTTGCGTCCCGTCCTAAGGTGTGTAAAAAAGGTTCCTTGTGATATCCCGCTACAAGTGAGACACCCTGCACACTTGTAGCAGCCATTTTTGAGTGGTTTCTCCAGCCAGGTCCTTCCCTTAGTTGTCTTATCCGGAGGCACATCTTTAATCACTAGCAGGTCCCCAAGGTTGCGTCCTCATCTTTAGGCCAACAGCAGCCTCTTTTTATCCAAGAAAGAGAGATGTGGATCCGAGTTGATAATCTCCCACCTACTATTCAACGCGTTTTTAAACGGTACACTTATGGTACTCCAGTTGTAAATATTAGATCTGGTTGGGGGGTCTCATCTCTCTTAGACAGCAGAAGTTCCTCCTGGGTTCTAAGTATCGCTTTCTGTAGTTGTTCCTGTATCAATCTATTCGGGTATCCCATGGATTCAAACTGTTGCGCCAAATTATCCAGTTGTACTGCTGCGGTGTCTCTGTCAGTATTGTTCCTAATAACTCTGAGGAACTCCTCAATAAGGTGGCGCATTCCTTTTCGCGGGAAGCAGAGAACATCACGCCAGCAACAATGCTTCAGCAATGGCAGCATAGGTATTCCCCTGTACTAAGCACAATTCAGCAAGAACTGTCCCTAAGTTTGCTCATAGCCTATACAAAGAGATCCCATAAAACTATGGCAGCATAGGATTTCCCTTGTACCAAGCACAATTCAGCAGGAACAATCCACTACGTTTGCTAGTTTGCTCATAGAATCTACAGAGAGATTGCATAAACCTATGGCAGCATAAATATTCCTCCTTACTAAGCACAATTCAGGAGGAGCAGGCCCTAAGATTGCTCATAGCCTGTACAGAGAGATTCCATGAATCTATGGCTGCATAGGTGTTCCCCCGCTGTATTAAATGGATACTGTCATGGGAAAACATGTTTTTTTCAAACGCATCAAACATGTTTTCCCATGACCGTATCCCTTAATCACAATTCAGCAGGAACAGACCACTAAGTTTGCTCATAGACTGTACAGGGAGATCCCATAAAGTTGTGACAGCATAGGTATTCCACTGTACTAAGCACAATCCAGCAGGAACAGTCCCCTAAATTTGCTCATAGCCTGTAGAGATAGATCCCATAAAACTATGGCAGAATAGGAATTCCCTATACTAAGCCCAATTCAGCAGAAACAGCCCCTAAGTTTCCTCATAGCCTGTACATCGAGATCCCATAAAACTATGGCAGCATATGTATTCCCCTGTACTAATTACAGTTTAGCTGGAACAGTCCGTAAGTTTGCTCAAAGCCTGTACAGAGAGATCCCTGTATAACTCAACCTGCAGCCTTGTGCCTTTATATGGTTATAGAACCCCGGGCCAGTGCCCAAGGCCCACCCCAGATTCTGCCAAGCCCACACCACAGTAAAAAGCCCACATAGACATCAGCGCTAAAAACTAACCCCCCACACATAATTTATAAAAAGCCACTGGTGGTCAGGACCACCCTACAAGTTAAAAAAAATCATTGGTGGCCATAAAAAAATACAAAAACCTTTGCACCAGGATCCCCAAAAAACTCTAAAAAAAACATTGGTGGCCATGGCCCCCCTCTTAAAAGTTAAGAAACATTGGTGATCAGGGGCCTCATAGATTATTTTTAAAAAAACATTGGTGGCCTGGGGCCTATATAGTATTAACATAAAACCATAACTCCCAACATTTTGGAAATAAAAAGAGGGACAAAAAGTTGGTGCAAATATTTTTTGACCACGCTCATTTTTGTGGCCACACTCCCTAATTACCATGTTCATTTTACAAAATTCGTCGGGTTATAAAAGTTTGAACATATTTCTGTGTTTTTTACAGTTATTACAGTTTTGCTAATGAAGGTGAATTTCCCTTTAAGCTGTGAGTCCCAAGGGACCTGTTATCTTATATTGTTACAAATACTTATTTGCGTATCTCAAAATTGTTACAAAAGTATCTTATCTGCTGCTCTGGCTGTTCTGGGCTCTCTGCCAAAAGCCAATTAAGTTAGCAACCTTGTTTCTTTTTCTGGCTGTTCAGTGCACAGAAAAATGGGACTTTACAGTACAAACGAGGGACTGCGGGTTGAGCAAAAGAGAGACTGTCCCTCTAAAAATGGGACAGTTGGGAAATATGTAATACATTAGTAGCCAGGGGTTTAATAAAAAAAAAACATTGTTCAGTGGACCTTACTCCTTACCTGGCTTTGGGTCCTTTCGAGGCTTCAGGACTTCAACTTCGGGTCTTTTCGTGACGTCAGGTCTTTTCGCAGCTTTGAAGACCCCCTCCACATGGTCTGTCATTTCAGGTACTGCAAAATCAACACATTTACAGCATTAATTTGTGTGGCAAAGATAGAAAAATGTACATTCACCCAATAAAATATATATTTTCAGAAAGTAGACATACCCCTGAATCCAAATTGGGTGTGCATGTCTTTCTACTCTGAAGCACCAAGCTGCGAGCCTTAACTAAATTTGGCGATTTTGGAGATAGTTATGAAAATCACCTCATAACTTCTACCTTGCAGCATTTTACCTGCCACATACTATTAGGTAACAAGATAAAACACCCTAAATACGAAAGCCTGGGTCCCCTGAAAAGTTTGATACCCAAAATACTTAGATTTAATGAAGTATATAACATGTAAAGACCCCAAATCTACCTTGTGCATACTTTTGATGTCTTACACTCATTTATAAACATTGGCAGTTTTATGTGGGATAAAAGTTACAAACAATTAGAGGCCCCAGTTCTATAATCCCACGATTAGGACAGCACATGTTGTTACACATATACTTTCTCTAGAGTAAACCGGAGCTCCTCCCCAGATGGTTTGTCCTCAGGTTCACAACCATTCCTACGCTATTTATATATTTTAACTGTACAGAAGTAATGTTTTAACATACTATCCGGTGGTACGAGCGCGCTACTATTATAATTTTAGCAAAGGGGAACTATCCCTTGCCACACACCCCTTCTACATCTCCTCTTGAACTCATCTACCCCACCCCTTTCTTTACCACTGACTTCTCCTCCCCATTCCTCCCCACACTCTAAGTCCTAACCTTCGCCCTCACCCCCCACTTTACTCTCTTCCACTACTTCATCCTCTTTCTATCTCTTTCTATCCCCCCTCCTTTTTTTTTAATGGACTTAACTCACCTCAGAAACGGATCTTATTAAGTTCAGAATTGAGACGACTAAAAGCACAAGTTGCCTTCGTACAAGAGACTCATTTTAAGGTGTCCTCATCCTTCCGATGGACTAATAAATACTTCCCAGAAATGTACAGCAGTATCCCCAGACCAATAAGACAAAGGGCACAGTGATTCTGTTTGAGAAACACTTTAACTTCAAAGTGTCGGCTACCAAAAAAGACCCAGCTGGACGATATATTTTTGTGAGGGGCACCCTAGATACCCAAAAGATTACTTTTGCCAAAAGCGACAGGACAAAACTTTTCACACAATTGCAGAGATCTTCCTCAGATTCTCCGAAGAAATCCTCATACTAGGGGGAGATTTCAACATCCCTATGGATCCCCAAATTGACTGTCCTGCCGGAAAATCCAGCATTCCCCACCGCATTATTCACAATATCACAAAAGATTTACATCAACTACAGGTAGTAGATGCCTGGCGACTAGTCAAGCCTAAGGAAAGAGACTATACTTTTTATTCTGCTAGGCACAGCCTATACACCAGAATAGATCATTTTTTTCTATCTCAGCACCATCTGAGTGCGATAGGAGGCGCAGACATTCACACTTGCACATGGTCGGATCACGCCCCCATATCCATGCAACTCTCCCTTAAAACAAATATCTCAAAATGGAGTAACTGGAAATTAAATGAGTCAATACTGAAAGATAATAGTGTCCTGAATGAGGTTAAAACAGCTATTGCAAACTATTTCAGGGAGAATGCCATGGAGGGACGTTGATCCAATTATGTTCCAAAAGGAAGAAAGTGCATCAAGCTAAACAGAACTCACTCTTGGCTGAGGTCAGGAATCTCGAAATGGCACATAAAAAGGCACCAACTACGGAACTATATACACTAGACTTACCGCATCACGGGCAAGCCCTAGCGGAACACCATAAACTTTTTACGGAAAAGGTCATCTCCAGAATGAGACACCGTTTCTATGAGCACGGGAACAAGAGTGGCAAGCTACTGGCCCGATTGCTGAAAGCGAGAGTCATTAAAAATCATATACACTGCTTACGGAACAAACAAGGTGATAAAACTTCAACATAGCTCAAGAATTTCAGAAATACTACTCAGAGCTGTACCAAATTGACTCTCCCACAACTGTTGACGGCCTTCCAAGAGCAGAGGCTATAGAAGCTTTCCTAGACAAGTTACCTATACCACGATTATCAGACTCGCAGAAATTGCTTATGGAAGCCGATATCACAACGGAGGAAGTCTTTCAGGCGATTAAGACATCTCCAAATGGCAAAAGCCCCGGATCAGACGGCTACCCCGCGGGGTATTAAAAAGAGTGCTCAGACCTGCTTATACCACACCTGACAAGAACCTTTAATGCTCTCCAAAATAACACTCGCTTTCCTCTGACTCCTTGCAAGCTCATATCACTCTTCTTCTGAAAACTAATAAAAATTCAGAAGATCCAGGTAACTACAGACCAATATCACTAATCAATGCAGATGTGAAGATATTAGCGAAGATAGTGGCATCTAGAATACAAACATCCTTAAGTTATCTTATAGGTCTGGATCAAGCCGGCTTTATACCTGGAAGAGAGTCGAGAAATAACACCAATAAATTGATCAACATACTCCACCATGCAAAGCACAAACAAAATCCCTCTCATGCTTCTGTCCACCGATGCTGAAAAAGCATTTGACAGGGTCGAATGGGTTTATATGTTCTCCTGCCTCTCCAGGTTCGGCTTCGGGGACCGCCTGTGCCAGTGGATTAAATCTCTCTAACCGGTAGCTAGGGTTAGAGTGAACGGAGTACTCTCTCAGCGCTTACCCATCAAAAACGGCACACGACAAGGGTGCCCCCTCTCACGTACCCTTTTTGCCCTGGCTTTGGAACCCCTGCTCATATCTATTAGATTGAATGCAGATATATCAGGGATTTCCATAAAAGACAAACAATATAAAGTAGCAGCGTACGCCGACGACCTTCTTTTTTTCCTGACAAAACCGCTAACCTCAATCACAAGCCTCAACAATCTCTTTGAGATATTTGGCAAGCTTAGCAACTTCAAAATTATTTTCTTAAATCGCAAGCATTAAACGTATCACTCAGCCAAAACACAATTCAACGACTCTCAAACAACTTCCCATACAGCTGGGCAAACCAGCAGATCACTTACCTAGGAATAACCATTACTAAAGACTATGAAGAATGGACTGATACCAACTGTAAACTGCTATACGCAAACATTCATAAAGATCGACGGAATTGGACCAAACAACCCCTGTCCTGGATAGGTAGAATCAATGTGGTCAAGATGAACATAATAACACGGCTACTTTACCTATTCCAGGGAGTACCTCTACTATATTCAACCAATTGGCTAAAATCTTTTCAATCTGAAAGCACCAAATTCATCTGGCAGGACCACCCACCACGACTTAAAGCTGCCATCTTACATAAGAAAAATTCGGAAGGAGGTCTTGCCCTCCCGGACTGTGCCAGATACCTAAAAGCAGCAGCACTTGCTCGTATAATTGACTGGTCGCACCACCTAGATAGTAAGGACTGGGTGGAGATTGAGCAACAAGCCACACATTTGATCCACCTGCCATGGTTTGACAAGATCCATCGAAGGATATTACACAATTCCCACCCCCTATTGAAAAGCACGCTAAATACTTGGGACCGGGTTAGTGGCAAAACCCAAATATCGGCATACCCATCTCCGCTCATACCAGTTACAAATAACCCAGCATTTCCATCTGCACTCAAGCCTACCGCCTTCCGAGAATGGCTGGTAGATGGACATCTACAAATTGCCCATATAATGGAACAGGGACAATTAGCAGATTTAAATCTTCTTAGACGGGCCAGGCCGACGGTAAATTTGCAAGATTATCAATACTGCCAGTTTAAGCATTTTTTGGGGTATCTAGGTGGAGCTAACAAATTAGGACAACCCCTTACGCCCTTTGAGACTCTATGCACTAGGGAAACCCCCCTAAACATAGAATCTCTTCAATTTATGATATGCTCTCAAGTGAGTGTGAGAGAAAGCAGCTGCCTTTTGTCCAGGCATGGGAGTGGGACCTAGGACTGGACGTCTCAGAAGAACTCATCCAGAAATGGATTCCCAGTCTAATTTACAGCTCTAGATGTTGCAAGATCCAGGAGTTAAATTATAAAATCTTAAGTAGATGGTATTACACCCCAGAAAAATTACATAAGATTTATCCAACCACGAGTAACCCCTGCTGGAGGTGTAAAGCAGATATAGGCACGTTACTACACATATTCTGGGACTGCCCAGCTCTCAAAAACTACTGGCAGGTAGTTCTGAAAGCCTGTTCCCAGGTGCTAGGAAGAGATCTATCCTTATCACCAGCCCGCATACTTCTATTTTGGGACACAGAAAATAAGGAGGGGATCCCCGATACTACTCTGGAGTATCATCTTCTTAACTCAGCCAAAATCCTAATCCCTAGACTCTGGAAATCCACTATACCACCAACCAGTAAAGAATGGATAGGGAAGGTTAACGAATTAGCAAAATTTGAGGAATTATCTACATTCACAGAAAAACAACACTCTAGCTTTAGGGCTACATGGCTGAGGTGGTATTTATACAGGGACTCTGCGGAATATAGACAACTTCTGAACTCCAAAACTCACATAACACAGATCGTTATTAGGGGTTTCTTCAATCTGTACTCTGAGCATTACTACACGTTGTTAACATGCTATATCCCTTCTACCCGTATAACCTTGAGGGGACTGTAATTCTTGCTGTATTGCCTTTGTGTAATCCTTTGTTTAAAAACGATGCCTGAGTCGTGATGCTTTTAGTTAATTTTGTTGTTTCCCCCCTGCTCACTTTCCCTACTCCCCCTCCTTTTTCCTTCTGTATCCCCCCCCCCATCATCTCCTTTTTGGAAAACAATAAAAATCATTATACAAAAAAAGAAAAAAGAAAACCCTCAATAATTAAAAAATCCATGTCACAAACTAGGGGGTACAGTATCCGTTATAATACATTAGTTCTATTCCCCTGTATAACACAGCATGCAGCCTTCTGCCTTTATATGGTCTCATAATGCCTCAATGCCTTCTAACATCCTTACAATTTACAGTAGGGGGTACAGTATCCTTAATAGTACATGAGTGATAGTCACCTGACTAACTCAGCATGCAGCCTATGTACCTTTATGATTCCCAAACCCCTCAGTGACTTTAAAATGTCCTTATATTTTACAGTAGAGGGTATATTATCCCTTATAATACATGAGTGGTTCTCAGAGTCCCCTGACTAACTCATTCCGCAGCCTTGTGCCTTGAAATGGTAACAGAACCCCTAAGAGATTTCTATAATCCCTAATAATACATGAGTGACACTCAGGGTTTCCTGTACAGCTCAGTCTGTAGCCCTGTGCCTTTATATCAGTGGTCCCCAACCAGTGGCTCGTGAGCAAAATGTGGCTCACCAATCCCTTGGATGTTGCTCCCAGTGTCCTCAATGCAGGTACGAATTTTTGAAATCTTAGCTTGGAAGCAAGTTTAAGTTGCATAAAAACTAGGTGTACTGCCAAATAGAAGCTTCTGTGGGCTGACAGTCCACATAAAGGCTACCAAATAGCCATCCACAGCCCTTATTTTGCACCCCTGGAACAATTTTTATGTATTTGTTGCTCGCTGATCCTTCTACATTTGAATGTGGCTCGTGGGTAAAAAAGGTTGAGGACTCCCTCTTTATATGGTCACAGAACCCCTCAGGTGAGTTCTAATATCACTACGATTTACAGCAGGTATAGTACAGGTATGGGACCTGTTATCCAGAATGCTGGGGTTTACTAGAAACTCATTTAAACATGAAATAAACCCAATAGACTGGTTTTGCTTCCAATAAGGATTACTTATATCTTAGTTGGGATCAAGTACAAGCTACTGTTTTATTATTATAGAGAAAAAGGAAATCATTTTTTAAAATTTGGATTATTTGGATAAAATGGAGTCTATGGGAGACAGCCATTCTGTAATTTTGAGCTTTCTGGATATCGTGCTTCCGGATAAGGGATCCTATACCTGTATATAAAACATGAGAAATATTCAGAAAAACTTGTATAACTCAGCCTGCAGCATTGTGCCTTTATATAGTCCAATAACCCCTCAGGGACATCTAATATCCTTATCATTTACAGTAGGGGGTACATTCTCTCTCATAATACATGAGTGATCCTCTGAGTTACCTGTATCACTCAGCCTGCAGTTTAAGGGGCAAATTCACTAAGCACCGAACGCTGGCGTAACTTCGCTAGTGTTACTTCGCACCCTTACGCCTGGCGAATTTGCGCAACGGACGTAACTACGCAAATTCACTAACACACGCATTGTTCTGAACGCTACCTTTTACGCTAGACTTCCTTCGCCACCTCAGACCAGGCGAAGCGCAATAGAGTAGATAGGGATTGCTTCAAAAAAAGTTAAAAAATTTTCTAAATCCCAAAAAACGCTGGCGTTTTTTCTTTATTATGGGTGATAGGCTGAAAACTATCGAATTTTTTTTGGGGCTCCCCTCCTTCCCCCCTACATTTCCTAACTCATGGCAATTTAACTATACAGTGGGCACATGTGTAGGGCAAAATAAAAATTTTATTTGCTGTTTTGAAGGTTTCCCAGGCTTGTGTAGTTCTGCTACATATACCTCCATTGTAACTTCAATTTGGCGCCGTATGCCAATTAACCATCGCTAACGTAACTTTGCTTTGCGAATGAACGCTAGCGCAACTTCGCAACCTTACGCTACCCGTGAGCGCAACTTCGGATTTTAGTGAATTTGCGGAGCGCTGGAATAAATACGCCTGGCGAAGTGCAGCGAAGCGGACGCCAGCGCAACTACGATTTTTAATGAATGTCCATATAAGAGTTTTACTTTAGTCCCTTTGTAAATTGTATAATGAAGCAATTGAATGCTTAATGAATAAAAAAAAACAATCCCTGTTTTGTTTAAAGGGTAAGGCATTTTTAGTAGCTTAAGGCACATAATCTTTCATCTATGTCCTTTATATATTGATAATGGGTTAGGTGCAGAGGATTTCTTCTATGAGCAGGCCCGGACTGGCAATCTGTGGGTTCTGCCAAATGCCAGAGGGGCTGCTGTATGGTTCCATAGAAAGTTACCATATAGTGGGCTGGTAGGGGGCTGTTTGGGCCTCTGTACTTGGAATGGCAGGGCCTATTTTGACTCCCAGTCCGGGCCTGTCTATGAGTCTATGTGAATTTTGTAGTCACCTCATTGCACCTCCCCCCCCCCCTCTTAATGTTTTAAAAATTAGTGGTGAGTACAATTTTCACTTGTTTGTCTATGGGAAACAGCCTTCCGGTCATTCAGAGCTTTCTGGATATCAGGTTTCCAGATAACAGATCCCATACCTGTACCACAATTAAGAAAGTGCTCTGATAAAGACAAATGTATGAAAATTATCCTCCTCCTCAGGATGCTCCATTATACCACATATGAAAATCCAGGCATTCCGAAAACTACTCAGACTGACATGTTGGGCTGCCCCTTAACTACTTAAAAATACTGGACACCCTTTCTAAAACTGGGAAGTGGATTAACGCACCCGCTCTCCATATCCCAGTCTTTGGCAATCCTACTTTCTCTCCTCACCTAGACTTAGACAACTACAAGGGAATTACTGATACAGATATCCCGGACACTTCAATCACAGTCACAATGATTCCTCCCTGTCTGCTAGCCTGTACAGAAAAGGATTCCTTCCAGTTGATACTGCAAAGGCCCTCATCCTAATGAAACGGAGACAGACTGATAGCCACCTAAGAAACTGACCCAATCAACTGGCTGATTATTCAATTATTAAAGGTATTCCAGTGTACTTGGCAAAATTCAGCAGGAACAGCCCCTATGTTTGCTCATAGCCTGTACAGAGAGATCCCATAAAACTATGGCACCATCTCTACCTACTATAGCGGCTATCCCAAAGCCACACTCCCTTCCCAAATGTGTTGCAAGGACCCCAATATTTGCAGAGACCACTGCAGATGCTAGGTGGTAGCTGAAGAGAAGAACATGTAGATGGCTTTTAATCTGACATATGCTCTTCATATAATGTGGAAAGTAATTGAAAAAAAGTCTTTATTTCTGGGGAACAATCTGAAAACAATTGAACTGAAAATCTGGAAGGTAAACAACCCCTTTAAGTATATGGCACCAGCTAAACAAAAACTGTTCACTGGCTCCATATCCATCACCACTGACCCCAATAAGAAACAACACGGACTACTTACCTGGGATTGAACCTAAGGGATACGCAACTGCTTTTGGGCTCCAGAATCTTCAATCGAGGCACCTTCTAGGCATGGAAATAGACCAGATCCCCATGCTCCTAAAAAACAAAGAAAAGCGGTGAGTTGGGGACAAGTGGAGGTACAGACAGCTGAAACATTACATGACGTCTATATCAATAGGAAATACTGTGTGTAGACCACTAACCAGCTTTGAAACATAAAGCTCTATAAATACACCGACACGGACTCTCTCTAACGTACAAGGTCATGCTGGAACACAAACACCCCAATTTACCGGACTATACTAAGTCTTGGGAAACAGACTTAAACCTCAATCCCTGAGCAAGATTGGCTGGACATATTCCAAATAATCACAAAATGCTCAGTAAGCAATAAATAACAAGAACAATGAGATCCACCATCTCTACCCACTATTTAGGCTAAGGAAGGGACCCCCTACAAGCCAAGGACCCCCGGATCTACCAGACTGAGCAACAGCAGCAGCACAGATTGGAACCATGGCAGATGAATGAATGGACCCAACAGATATGGCAGCGCACTAACTGCACTGACTCAATAGGCCACACATACAAAGCAATGCTCTGTGTACTTAATAGTCTGTGTATGTGCTGCACATCTAATTAGAAATAAATGTCATATAAACCTCACTCATCAACAGGGGACACTTCCCCTTTAAGAGCAGGGGACAGAGGTGACTTCCACCTGGAAATGTGACAGTTGGTTCAGTCCGTTGGTTGGCCCTGTGGTGAGAGGTAAGAGTACTTTCCCTCTGGGAGATTTTTTGCCAAAAAACCTTTATTTTAGTGGAAAAAGAGGAGGGAATTTGGGCAATGTCCCCCACAGACTAGCAGGTGGTGTGCCTCTGCCTGATTTTAGTGAATTTGGATATTTTTCCCCTAAAATGTGCTTGGGAGATGCCTTTAATCTTAGTGCTGGTTGGGGGGACACAGACTTTTTGTGGATTTGGCATTATGCAGGGCTGCCAGCAAATATTCACATTATCTACAGAAGGAAACTTTTGGGGACCCTGTAGCACACCATAAGGAACTAGGGGTGGGAAGCAGAGGCACGTGCCATGGGGACTGTTGGGGGTGATGAGTGGGGGACATACAGCAGGTCCCATAGAAGAGAGGAGACTTTACACCTAGGGTTTGACAGTTGGTTTAGTCCGTTGGTTGGTTAAGTGTATATTCCCTCTAAGAGACTCTCCTGAAGACGGCCCCAGTAAAGGAGCCAAAACGTTGAAATAAAACTTCACCTTTATTTTTCAAAATTAAGTCCTTGGAGTGCGGCTTGTTTGTTCGATATAGATATAGATATAGATATATAGATATATATATATATAGATATATAGATACGTGTTGGAGCTGCAATGTGACTCAGGTAGGTATCCAGGGAATCCAATCACTACATTTATTAAATTTTCAAAATAAAATGCCCTTATTCCTGGCATGTTTGCCCCATAAAAACCCAAACCCCTTTCTGTCTCTATTCTCCTCAGAGCCAGAGCCACTTAGTATTCTGTCCCTAATGCTTTTTCTTTTTACTTCCAGACGCTGTACTCCGTCCTGAAGGACTTCAGGGCGGAATTTACGGACTTTGAGGCCCTTGCTTCTTATTATGGTAAAATCCTATATTATTTATCAGTTCCTAAGGTTGTGCCATTGTTTTATTATTTGTGAATTCCTTTCCCCCTTTAGCTCAGTATTTAACTGAATTGTGTTTTTCCCGCAGAACATCACTACCGGGTCAAATTCGGCGAAAACATCGTCCTGTAAGTAAAACATAAATGGACTTGTTACATGTTGGGAATCATTTGCTATTGCCCCAGGGGTAACTGCAAGGGCAATACGGCTGGAAAATGTTTTATTAACATTCAGTGATATTTCTTTTTCAGAAAGCACTTCCTTCTTACATGCGATGTGGACCCGAGGATGAGGGCCAAAGAGAACATTATGCATTACTGGAAAATGCTCCACTCGCTGGTATGTAATGCAGAATAGATGTTTAGATGAATAGGGAACAAATGATATTAGATTGCCAGCTCTTATCTCACGCTGCTTCTTTCTTTATGTTACAGGAAGTGATCAAGAGGGAATATGCCGCCCTCAGGAAATCTGCCAAGCTGCCTCCTGTAAGTGTCACTAGTATAATTATTATTATAGGAGAGGTTATTATTCACTTTGAGTCTCTATAATAATCTAGAACATTATTATTCATTGCATCTCCTGCTCCCCTGGGGGCATCTAAAGTCACCCATCCAAGTGCCATTTTCACCAGAAACAAAAATGGTTTTATCACAAGCGTTCACATGGCCACAATAATGGCATTGGTACAAAGAAGCGCTTAACATTGACTCTCTTCTTCCACAGGATCATCCAACTCATCCAACTCGAGTGCAAAACCGGAGGAAGCAGCTTGAGTATTTGCGGCTGGAGAATGTAAGTTCCCCTGGGATCACTGTCCCTGATGCTTTTCTTGGGTGTTTAACCGCTAGATACTGAACTTTGATTGGTCTATTGCAATCGGGACAACGGCACAAGGGGTAATTTGTTTTTTTTTTCTCCCAATGATGAGAAAAGGCTGATGCTCAAAATTACAATATCACAACATCAGCTGCCGGCAGGGAATCCCACACGCTCACTGCCCTCAGCATATAAAGGTACTATTAGCAGCACATATACAGGCATAATCCTAATTGTCTCCTTTCTTTCCCCTTTGCTCCTATCCTTGTGCCTCCCCTGCGCTCACAGACTATCAACCAACATCTGACCCAGCTTCACCATGAGTTCTTGAGGGAGCTGAAGCTAAAGAAAGCGGCTGGGTATGTATTTTGCAATTAACACTTACAATTACACTTACTGGCACCAGGGGTGCTCCGCCAATGAGGCAAGTTGAGGCTGTCGCCTCAGGCAGCAGCACCCCACTGGGTACCAGGGGCAGCAAAAATGCTGCTCCTGGTACTTTAAGAGCGAATTTCCGGGGGAGGGGGGGCAGCAGCAACTGCTGCTGCCTCAGGCAGCGGAGGGGCCAGGATCACCCCTGACTGGCACATAACATATTCAAAAAAATATAGATGTTTTCTCGTACCTACGGGTGCTTTTGGCCATAATGATAGCACAGAGACTTGAACTTTTTTAGGTCCCTACAACCATAGCATGTATCTCAGCATGTTATCACTGGGGGAAGTCTAGCCATGGAACTTACTCAGCTCAGTAACTGCCCAATGTGTTACAGTAGGGACAGGTGTGTAGCAGGTATAATGATATTTCTTAGGTACAAGGCTATTTTAATCCTCCAGTCATCAGAATTGTAGTTGCAATACTTTGAAAACAAATTACAACAATGACCCATTTTTTTACATTTTCTTCCCTTCAAACCTAGTAAAAAACAAGCACACAGTCCTGCAGATGAAGAAGAGGAGGATGGAGCCCCTGCAGCATCAGATGAGGAAGCCCTTGATACAGAGGACAAGGAAGAGGAAGCGGAAGGAGCTCCCGCTGAAGTCCCTGCAGTGGAGGAGAAGATGAAGGAGCAAGCTCCTGCAGAGGAAGAAGAAGCTCCTGGAGCAGCAGAAGAGGAAGCTCTTGCCTCTCAGGAGAAAGAAGAAGGAGCTGAAGATAAGAGAAGAGGATGCTCCAACAAATGAAGAAACAGCTCCTCCCGCTGAAGAACAGCAAGTTCCTGAAGAGGAGGAGAAAGAAGAGGGAGCGGAAGTAGGAGGTTCTGCAGAAGAACATCATGCCCCTGGAGTGGAGGAGAAGACGATGGAGGAGCAATCTGCTGCAGTGGAGGAGAAAGAGGAGGGAGCTGATGGTGAAGAAGAGATCATCAAAGATCCTCTGGTGGTGGAAAGGCCGACCCTCCGAAAACAGTTCAGGAAGGCCATCATGAAGAGGCTCCGGAGAGTTTGGGTAATGTATCAATTTACTGACAATTACCTATTATCTAGAGATGCCTCATGTTGTCCAATGCAGCTCCACTTTACTTCCTGCTGTTCTGAGCATTTCAATCAGAACAATAAAAGGAAATCATACACTGTCTGTTGAGGCCGCAGGCTGATTACTTTGAGGGCACCCCATAGACCAATGTTTGGCTGCCTTTAGGTTGTAAGAGGTTGCTGACAGAGATAAAAGTCTGCAGATAAAGTGTCGATTCTATAGTAGGCCAATAACAGGGGAGGTAGGTAACGCTTATAAGGCTGCTGGACATCTGGCTGAGATATCCACCTTTGGAAATGGGTTGCTACTGGGTAATGGACTGGCACCAGGTGATCAAAGCGTATAAAAGAATAAATGGCACAGGCTCAAACTGAGATTCATAATAGGCCAAGGCATTCCATGTGTAGAGAGACCCAAACAGTCCCCACAGGCCCAACGCATAGTGCGTTCTTAAAGCAAGACCTGTAGCTTTAATATCATAAGGAAACAAGTATGTCTTTATTCTTATGTCAACACTTTCTATATCTTTTCTTTTCAGCATTCCACCCAAAGACTCGCCGCCTGCTGCTGCTGCCGCCGACCCAACACCATGGCCTGAATCCAAAGAAATCCTAAATGATCCAGGGTGTAAAAACCGACTGCCGTTTCTAGGAGTCAGGAAGGAATTTTTACCTACAGTGCAGATTGGTCCCCATAGTACTCTAGGGTTTTTCGCCTTCCTCTGGATCATTGGTCGTTAGGGATGCCCAAATATAAATTAGCTGTTAATTATAATAAATCCTGTGCTCTCCGACAGGTTTCCCCATAAAAAAGTCTCTGTGTTTTTCTTTAATCCCTATGGTGAATATTGAGGGAAGGGGCTCCTGTGCCTCATTCTAACCGGTTGGGTGACAGGGCATTAATACTGCTGGGAGCTGCTCAAAATGGCAGTGTAAGGGTAAAACTGGGTTGGGGTGCTGATACAGTGGTTTATTTGATGAAGGGAATGGGTTAATTTCTCTGCAGGATTATTTGCTTCATATGTACATTGATGGGGATGAAAGACATAGGGACACATATTGATCTCCAATGATTGTAAGGAACTAACAAAATTGCTTTACTCCATAGGCCACAATGTAAGCATTTCCATTCAAGTCCATTGCCTCTTAATATTGGAATTCCATCACTTCCCACCAGCCTATTTATACTATACCAGACATTTAGTATATGAAGGTGCTTGATATTGGGGAATGCCTGTGCTGGATTGTTTTTTGGTTACCACTCTCTCCAGGTTATGAGACATCCTTTTGGGGTGGGGGATTCCTGCTAAAGCGATGGAGGAGTATTATATTTCTTCCTGCCCCCCACAATGACACACTCCATTGTTTGCTAGGCGAGGAATCCCCTTTGATGAGGTAATAAGGAAGGATGGGGCAAGTTGGGCCAACCCTGCCCCTGGATCCACAACCCCCCCACTCAGTACCAAAGTTCACATGGACATGAACCTGGAACAGTAACTTTTGGTCGAGGTAGACTCTTTAAACAGTTACCTAACTCAACCTAAATCAAATTTATTAGTAGAACTTTTCTGCATTTCTGATTTCGGTAAATATGAGGCAGTGGGTTAAATACTTTTGGTCAAACACTCGCCGGTCCTAATAAAGGCAATGGTAAACGAGGAAATGTGTTGCCTATGGAAAATCTGTGCTACGGTCAGGGTGACAATTCTCATGAAAATACCTTCCCCTCATTTAAATCTTAAAAAAACTTTGGTGGCCTGCGGTCATGAGAGCTATAAACATTGGCTGGGCCCTGGGGCCTAGCCTGGGGTCATAAGAGTTAAAAACTTTGATAGCCTGGGACCATAAGAGTTGAAGACATTGGTCGCCTGGGGCCCTAAGAGGTAAAAACATTGGTGGCAAGGGGCCCTAAGAGTTCAAAACATTGGCGGCAAGGGGCCCTATGAGTTAAAAAACATTGGTGACAAAGGGGCCCTAAAATCAAAAACATTGGTGACCTGGGGCATAAAGAGCTAAAAACAATTTGGCAAGGGGCCCTACTACAAATATCCTTATCATCTACAGTGGGGTACAATATCCCTTATAATACACAATACTCAGGAGTTCCCTGTATAACTCAGCCTGTAGCCTTGTGCATTTATATGTGATGTCTATAGCCTTATAATTTACAATGGGGTTTATTTACCCCCTATAATACATTTGTAACCGTCCCCAGTGTAACTCAACCTGCAGTCTTGTGCATTTATATTGTCACAGAACCCCTCAATGACTTCTAATTTTGCTTATTATTTAATGTAGGGGGTACATTATCCCTTATAATACATGACTAATGCTCCGAGTTCCCTGTATAAGTCAGCTTGCAACCTTGTGCCTTTATATGATCAAAGAACCCCTCAGTGACTTCTAATGTCCATATCAATTACAGTATAGGGCACAGAATCTGTTTTAATACATAAGGGATAGTTCCCCTGTATAACTCACCCGCAGCCGTGTGCCTTTATATGGATTCTCAAATCCTTATAATTTACAGTAGGGGTACATTATGCATTATAATACACAAAATATACTCATTGTTCCTGTGATAATACTCAGCCTGTATCCTTGTTGCCTTATTATATGGTCCCAGAAATGTTTCAACCGTCCCTCTCTACTCTAGCACCTCATGGTATTTGCATGTGGGCAAAAACTGGCTGGTTAGTCCGCGGCAGCATTGTGAGATAGAAATGCGCGTTGCAATGCCCGCCGCGGCAATAATCCTAGGACTGGGATAAACAAGAATGTGGGGGGTCGAGGTGACTTATAGAGCAATGTACTGAGGGAAATCTGATATGTCACTAAATTTTATCAGCTAAGGATGGATAATAATCTTGGCCCTGCTGTAAGGAGGGGTTGGTTCACCTTGGCGAAACACTTTTTTTTCAATTCAGGTGTTTTTAGATTGTTCCCGTGCCGCAGAGGAAGTAAACTTTTTTTTCAATTACTTTCGCAATTATTTATTTTTAACTGTTGAAATGTTAAAGTTGAATGTTTTCTGTCTCTGGTGTTTGCATTCTAGGCAGTCAGTAAATGTCAATGGTGGCAGACGCGTCTGAATCTGTTGCTGATTTTGGAACATTAACGTTTGAATACAGATTTCTGCAGCGAGCCTCTCTGGTATTAGCAAAGCTGATTGTTTAAGTCATTCTTACAGCTGCCTGTAATGAAACTCCAGAGATTCTTCTCAGCCAGGGACAAAGATAAGAAATGTATGCGACTAAATGTAATCCATTTAGAACAGTTTAGCAGGGGTCGGCGACCCCCAATGGGGCTGCGCTTCAGAAGGTAGATCAAAAATGACGCACTTTAAACAGCTTCAAAATTTGAACAACTGTGACAAGTGATGTGTGTCATAGCAAATAGAAAGTCATTGAAAAATGTCATTAGTTGTCTGGGTGGATTTCTATCGGAGAACAACTAGTTGTTTGAAGGTGAACCATCCCATGTTATTGAGAGGTGCTGGGTTTGTGAGCTGGTGCGGCTATCGGAAGTGCCAATTTAATAAAAAAGCGCACCAAAATTGCCTGCCTCTGCAGCCACTTCTGAAGATAATTTCTGGACCCGCGCGCTGCGCTAAATTAATTCGCTTCTAGACCTGTTATGGGTTGCAGATAATCCTTGCCAGCCGCGATGAAGATAATCCGGCACACG
>NC_054384.1:69939628-69966101 GCF_017654675.1 Xenopus laevis
AAAAGAGAGGAGATTTACTGTGGAGGTACAATATCTCTTATAATACATGAGTTGGAACTCAGAGATCCCTGTATATCTCAGCCTGCTACCCTGTGTCTTTAGAAGATCAAAGAACCCCACACTAACATCTAATATTCTAATCATTTAAAGTCGGGGGTATGTTATCTACTATAATACACGAGTCATACTCATGTATACACAGCCTGAAGCCATTTCCTTTATATGGCCACAAATCCTATTAGAGACATTGGATATAGTTATCGGTTAAAGAAGGGGTTACATTGTCTCTTATAATACATGAGTGGAGCGGTACTCAGAGTACACCGTATTACCCAGCCTATAGCCTTGTGCCTTCATAAAGTCAAGAAAACCCTCAGTGGGGGGCGTGTCCTGATGCCACACTAGTACAGACGCATTTCCCTGGAGCTCCGGCTTTACTACCTCTTTTAGCCTGTTAAAAGTCGCATAACCCGCTGTCATGAGAAGGAATCAAAAGGCACAAACTACTAGCCTTACCCCGAAACCAGCGGGAGTGAAAAAAAACCGGGACATCGAGAAATTCTTTGGGAAACCAGCAGAAGAATTAGAGCAGTCGGACGATTCAAATATGGCGGATGTGGAAGATACGCAGGGCCTCAACCCGAGCCCGGCCTGCACTACACCAGACCTTACTGCCATACCACGCTCTTCTAGCAGACCTGCCTAACAAATTTGACCTCGCCCAGCTGCTTACCGACATTAAATCGCGATTAAACAAGAAGTCACAGTGCTGCAAATGGAGCTATGTAAGCTTACCGATAGCGATGACGACATTAGAAGCATCGCAGCAGGCCGCGGCACGCAAAACAAGCCATCTGTCCACTAAAGTCAGTAAGCAAGACCGACAGATATTCTTTCTACGTAGAGCCATGGAAGATTCCGAGAACAGGAACAGAAGATGTAATATCCGAATTCGAGGCATCCCAGAAGATGTAGATCTGCCGACGCCCGCCAACTTTCGGGCAGCTACTAGGCCTTGATAAAGACGCCCCTCTACGCATTGAAAGGTTTCATAGGGTGATGTCAGGCAGGCAAGGGAAACCTAGAGGACGTACTATGCTGTCTCCATCACTTTACTCAGAAAGAAGAAATCCTTCGCAAGGCAAGAGACGCCACAGATCTTAAAATGGAAGGGTTCAAGAATCGAACTATACCAAGATCTGGCACACTCTACGATATTACAATGCAGACTTCAAAATTAGTTGCCGGCAAGTTATCGGCCATGTCAGTTTTTTTTAGTTTTGGTTGACTTTGACTTTACCTTACTATAGACTACTAAGAAGCTTAATTGGCCTTGTTCCCCAGGTTTTGCCACATGAGACTAGCAGGGACAACGATAGGGTGCCATTCTTTATTGCCAAATATCTATAACTTTGCAGTTACTGACGGCACATTTACCACCGGCTTTGGGACGCGCACGTCTCAAGAGCCACGTACCGCATTTATGATCCAAGTAACTGTTGGTTTACCGCACCATAGGACTCCCTTCTATGAAGAGACACATGGGACATATCTATGGACGCAATGAATCCCACCCTACTGCTTATCCTGGCAAGGTTCCCCTTTGAAGTGCATAGCAGCCATAGTTTATAAAGGAACCAGAGCTACTTAAAGGGGAAGGAAACCTAGTCGGCGCAAAGCCCCCACCCCCCTCCCGTTTGTTGCCCACCCTCCCTCCTCCCCCTGGCCTACCCGTCCCGCTGGGCAACAAACGGGAGGGGGGGGTGGGGGTTTGCGCCGACTAGGTTACCTTCCCCTTTAAGCTATTTCTAGGTAGAACTATCACAATTGGCAGTATGGAAATTTCATCTACTACGCAATCCATATATGTTTTTCACATTACAATGTTATTAATATCAGGTCTGACTACCTCTGTTTACAAGTTGTTCAATGCTATAACTGTTAATTTAATGCCATTCATACAATAACATTTTTGTTTACAGCCTAGGGACATTTGTTTGTTAATTTGTCTGCCTTGAATGCGACTGACACGGCCAACAGGTATAATATAGCTCCTGGTATGACCATGGTGCAGGGAACAATTTGCATCTTAACCCTTTGGCTCCTAGCTTATATATGTACATGCTAGCCGTTATGTTTTCATTGCCAGCATTTGCCGACCTACCGCTCGGTCGCATCAACTCAGACACGCTAGATTCATATTTGTCACTATATAAAGATGTTAAGTACCATGTTATTCTTATGCATTAGGCCCCAGTTCTATGTCCACGATTAGGACAGCACATGTTGTTACACATATACTTTCTCTAGAGTAAACCTCAGCTCCTCCCCAGATGGTTTGTCCTCAGGTTCGCAACCCTCCCTACGCTCTTTATATATTTTAACTATACAGAAGTAATGTTTTAACATACTATCCGGTGGTACGAGCGTGCTACTATTATAATCTTAGCAAAGGGGAACTATCCCTTGCCACACACCGCTTCTACATCTCCTCTTGAACTCATTTATCCCACCCCTTTCTTTACTACTGACTTCTCCTCCCCATTCCTCCCCACACTCTAAGTCCTAACCTTCGCCCTCACCTCCCACTTTACTTTCTTCCACTACTTCATCCCCTTTCTACCTCTTTCTATCCCCCTCCTTTTTTTCTTCTTCTCTTCTCCTCTCTCATTTCCTTAGTTTCTCCTCCTTTACCCTCTTATCCTCCACTTTAACCCCTGAGTTTGCTACACTTCTCCCCGCTAATCCCGCCTTGTGACCCTCTTTCAGATCCTCACACCTATAGTACACAACTTTATCACCACACTCATGGCAGTCCATGACTTACATCCTCCACAGAGCTCTCACAGTCATGAAGCTCACACAAAGGTAAACATAGTAAGCATAAATGCTAACTCACCTCAGAAACGGATCTTATTAAGTTCAGAATTGAGACGACTAAAAGCACAAGTTGCCTTCGTACAAGAGACTCATTTTAAGGTGTCCTCATCCTTCCGATGGACTAATAAATACTTCCCAGAAATGTACAGCAGTATCCCCAGACCAATAAGACAAAGGGCACAGCGATTCTGTTTGAGAAACACTTTAACTTCAAAGTGTCGGCTACCAAAAAAGACCCAGCTGGACGATATATTTTTGTGAGGGGCACCCTAGATACCCAAAAGATTACTTTTGCCAAAAGCGACAGGACAAAACTTTTCACACAATTGCAGAGATCTTACTCAGATTCTCCGAAGAAATCCTCATACTAGGGGGAGATTTCAACATCCCTATGGATCCCCAAATTGACTGTTCTGCCGGAAAATCCAGCGTTCCCCACCGCATTATTCACTAAAAGATCACAAAAGATTTACATCAACTACAGGTAGTAGATGCCTGGCGACTAGTCAGGCCTAAGGAAAGAGACTATACTTTTTATTCTGCTAGGCACAGCCTATACACCAGAATAGATCATTTTTTTCTATCTCAGCACCATCTGAGTGCGATAGGAGGCGCAGACATACACACTTGCACATGGTCGGATCACGCCCCCATATCCATGCAACTCTCCCTTAAAACAAATATCTCAAAATGGAGTAACTGGAAATTAAATGAGTCAATACTGAAAGATAATAATGTCCTGAATGAGGTTAAAACAGCTATTGCAAACTATTTCAGGGAGAATGTCATGGCAGATGTCAACCCGGTGACCATATGGGAGGCCCATAAATGCTGCATTAGAGGGACGTTGATCCAATTATGTTCCAAAAGGAAGAAAGTGCATCAAGCTAAACAGAACTCACTCTTGGCTGAGGTCAGGAATCTCGAAATGGCACATAAAAAGGCACCAACTACGGAACTATATACACCAGACTTACCGCATCACGGCAAGCCCTAGCGGAACACCATAAACTTTTTATGGAAAAGGTCATCTCCAGAATGAGACACCGTTTCTATGAGCACGGGGACAAGAGTGGCAAGCTACTGGCCCGATTGCTGAAAGCGAGAGTCATTAAAAATCATATACACTGCTTACGGAACAAACAAGGTGATAAAACTTCAACATAGCCTACAGATTGCTCAAGAATTTCAGAAATACTACTCAGAGCTGTACCAAATTGACTCTCCCACAACTGTTGACGGCCTTCCAAGAGCAGAGGCTATAGAAGCTTTCCTAGACAAGTTACCTATACCACGATTATCAGACTCGCAGAAATCGCTTATGGAAGCCGATATCACAGCGGAGGAAGTCTTTCAGGCGATTAAGACATCTCCAAATGGCAAAAGCCCCGGACCAGACGGCTACCCCGCGGGGTATTATAAAGAGTGCTCAGATCTGCTTATACCACACCTGACAAGAACCTTTAATGCTCTCCAAAATAACACTGCGCTTTCCTCTGACTCCTTGCAAGCTCATATCACTCTTCTTCTGAAAACGAATAAAAATTCAGAAGATCCAGGTAACTACAGACCAATATCACTAATCAATGCAGATGTGAAGATATTAGCAAAGATAGTGGCATCTAGAATACAAACATCCTTAAGTTATCTTATAGGTCTGGATCAAGCCGGCTTTATACCTGGAAGAGAGTCGAGAAATAACACCAATAAATTGATCAACATACTCCACCATGCAAAGCACAAAAAAATCCTCATGCTTCTGTCCGCCGATGCTGAAAAAGCATTTGACAGGGTCGAATGGGCTTATATGTTCTCCTGCCTCTCCAGGTTCGGCTTCGGGGACCGCCTGTGCCAGTGGATTCAATCTCTCTAACCGGTAGCTAGGGTTAGAGTGAACGGAGTACTCTCTCAGCGCTTACCCATCAAAAACGGCACAAGACAAGGGTGCCCCTTCTCACGTACCCTTTTTGCCCTGGCTTTGGAACCCCTGCTCATATCTATTAGATTGAATGCAGATATATCAGGGATTTCCATAAAAGACAAACAATATAAAGTAGCAGCGTACGCCGACGACCTTTTTTTCCTGACAAAACCGCTAACCTCAATCACAAGCCTGAACAATCTCTGAGATATTTGGCAAGCTTAGCAACTTCAAAATTAATTTTCTTAAATCGCAAGCATTAAACGTATCGCTCAGCCAAAACACAATTCAGCGACGCTCAAACAACTTCTCATACAGCTGGGCAAAACCGGCAGATCACTTACCTACGAATAACTATTACTAAAGACTATGAAGAATGGACTGATACCAACTGTAAACTGCTATACGCAAACATTCATAAAGATCTACGGAATTGGACCAAACAACCCCTGTCCTGGATAGGTAGAATCAATGTGGTCAAGATGAACATAATACTTTACCTATTCCAGTGTGTACCTCTACTATATTCAACCAATTGGCTAAAATCTTTTCAATCTGAAAGCACCAAATTCATCTGGCAGGACCACCCACCACGGCTTAAAGCTGCCATCTTACATAAGAAAAATTCGGAAGGAGGTCTTGCCCTCCCGGACTGTGCCAGATACCTAAAAGCAGCAGCACTTGCTCGTATAATTGACTGGTCGCACCACCTAGATAAATTAGGACTGGGTGGAGATTGAGCATCAATCCACAGCCACACATTTGATCCACCTGCCATGGTTTGACAAGATCCATCGAAGGATATTACACAATTCCCACCCCCTATTGAAAAGCACGCTAAATACTTGGGACCGGGTTAGTGGCAAATCCAAAATATCGGCATACCCATCTCCGCTCATACCAGTTACAAATAACCCAGCATTTCCATCTGCACTCAAGCCTACCGCCTTCCGAGAATGGCTGGTAGATGGACATCTACAAATTGCCCATATAATGGAACAGGGACAATTAGCAGATTTAAATCTTCTTAGACGGGCCAGGCCGACAGTAAATTTGCAAGATTATCAATACTGCTAGTTTAAGCATTTTTTTGGGTATCTAGGTGGCGCTAACAAATTAGGACAACCCCTTACGCCCTTTGAGACTCTATGCACTAGAGAAACCCCCCTAAACATAGAATCTCTTCAATATATGATATGCTATCAAGTGAGTGTGAGAGAAAGCAGCTGCCTTTTGTCCAGGCATGGGAGTGGGACCTAGGACTGGACGTCTCAGAAGAACTCATCCAGAAATGGATTCCCAGTCTAATTTACAGCTCTAGATGTTGCAAGATCCAGGAGTTAAATTATAAAATCTTAAGTAGATGGTATTACACCCCAGAAAAATTACATAAGATTTATCCAACCACGAGTAACCCCTGCTGGAGGTGTAAAGCAGATATAGGCACGTTACTACACATATTCTGGGACTGCCCAGCTCTCACAAACTACTGGCAGGTAGTTCTGAAAGCCTGTTCCCAGGTGCTAGGAAGAGATCTATCCTTATCACCAGCCCGCATACTTCTATTTTGGGACACAGAAAATACGGAGGGGATCCCCGATACTACTCTGGAGTATCATCTTCTTAACTCAGCCAAAATCCTAATCCCTAGACTCTGGAAATCCACTATACCACCAACCAGTAAAGAATGGATAGGGAAGGTTAACGAATTAGCAAAATTTGAGGAATTATCTACATTCACAGAAAAAACAACACTCTAGCTTTAGGGCTACATGGCTGAGGTGGTATTTATACAGGGACTCTGCGGAATATAGACAACTTCTGAACTCCAAAACTCACATAACACAGATCGTTATTAGGGGTTTCTTCAATCTGTACTCTGAGCATTACTACACGTTGTTAACATGCTATATCCCTTCTACCCGTATAACCTTGAGGGGACTGTAATTCTTGCTGTATTGCCTTTGTGTAATGCTTTGTTTAAAAACGATGCCTGAGTCGTGATGCTTTTCGTTCATTTTGTTGTTTCCCCCCTGCTCACTTTCTCCACTCCCCCTCCTTTTTCCTTCTGTATCCCCCCCCCCCATCTCCTTTTTTGGAAAACAATAAAAATCATTATACAAAAAAAAAAAAAAAGAAAAGAAAACCCTCAATAACGTTACAAACTAGGGGGTACAGTATCCGTTATAATACATTAGTTCTATTCTCCTGTATAACACAGCATGCAGCCTTCTGCCTTTATATGGCCTCATAATGCCTCAATGTCTTCTAACATCCTTACAATTTACAGTAGGGGGTACAGTATCCTTAATAGTACATGAGTGATAGTCACCTGACTAACTCATTCTGCAACCTTGTGCCTTGAAATGGTAACAGAACCCCTAAGAGATTTCTAAAATCCTTATAATTTCAGCAGCTTCCTGCAGCTTTGTACCTTTATATGGTCACAGAACCCCTGAGTGACATCTGCTATTCTTATATAAAGTAGGGGGTACATTATCCCTAATAATACATGAGCGACACTCAGGGTTTCCTGTACAGCTCAGTCTGTAGCCCTGTGCCTTTATATCAGTGGTCCCCAACCAGTGGCTCGTGAGCAAAATGTGGCTCACCAATCCCTTGGATGTTGCTCCCAGTGTTCTCAATGCAGGTACGAATTTTTGAAATCTTAGCTTGGAAGCAAGTTTAAGTTGCATAAAAACTAGGTGTACTGCCAAATAGAAGCTTCTGTGGGCTGACAGTGCACATAAAGGCTACCAAATAGCCACCCACAGCCCTTGTTTTGCACCCCTGGAACAATTTTTATGTTTTTGTTGCTCGCTGATTCTTCTACATTTGAATGTGGCTTGTGGGTAAAAAAGGTTGAGGACTCCCTCTTTATATGGTCACAGAACCCCTCAGTGAGTTTTAATATCACTACAATTTACAGCAGGGATAGTACAGGTATGGGACCTGTTATCCAGAATGCTCGGGTTTACTAGAAACTCATTTAAACATGAAATAAACCCAATAGGCTGGTTTTGCTTCCAATAAGGATTAATTATATCTTAGTTGGGATCAAGTACAAGCTACGGTTTTATTATTAGAGAGAAAAAGGAAATCATTTTTTAAAATTTGGATTATTTGGATAAAATGGAGTCTATGGGAGACAGCCATTCCGTAATTTGGAGCTTTCTGGATATTGGGTTTCCGGATACCTGTATATAAAACATGAGAAATATTCAGAAAAACTTGTATAACTCAGCCTGCAGCCTTGTGCCTTTATATAGTCCAATAACCCCTCAGGGACATCTAATATCCTTATCATTTACAGTAGGGGGTACATTCTCTCTCATAATACATGAGTGATCCTCTGAGTTCCCTGTATCACTCAGCCTGCAGTTTAAGGGGCAAATTCACTAAGCACCGAACGCTAGCGTGAATTCGCCAGCGTTGGGCATTTTCGTTACTTCGCAGATTCACTAACGGACGTAACTTCGCTAGTGTTAATTCGCACCCTTACGCCTGGCGAATTTGCGCCAATGGATGTAACTACGCAAATTCACTAACACGCGCATTGTTCTGAACGCTACCTTTTACGCTAGACTTCCTTCACCACCTCAGACCAGGCGAAGCGCAATAGAGTAGATAGGGATTGCTTCAAAAAAAGTCCCAAAAAACCCTGGCGTTTTTTTTCTTTATTATGGGCGATAGGCTGAAAACGATGGAAATTTTTTTTGGGCCTCCCCTCCTTCCCCCCTACATTTCCTAACTCATGGCAACTTAACTATACAGTGGGCACATGTGTAGGGCAAAATAAAAATTTTATTTGCTGTTTTGAAGGTTTCCCAGTGTAGTTCTGCTACATATACCTCCATTGTAACTTCAATTTGGCGCCGTATGCCAATTAACCATCGCTAGCGTAACTTCGCTTTGCTTGGCGAATGAACGCAAGCGCAACCTTACGCTACCCCTGAGCGCAACTTCGGATTTTAGTGAATTTGCGGAGCGCTGGCGAAAATACGCCTGGCGAAGTGCAGCGAAGCGTGGCAAAGCGGACGCCAGCGCAACTATGATTCTTAATGAATGTCCATATAAGAGTTTTACTTTAGTCCCTTTGTAAATTGTATAATGAAGCAATTGAATGATTAATGAATAAAAAAAACAACCCCTGTTTTGTTTAAAGGGTAAGGCATTTTTAGTAGCTTAAGGCACATAATGTTTCAATGTCCTTAATATATTGATAATGGGTTAAGTGCAGAGGATTTCTTCTATGTGTCTATGTGAATTTTGTGGTCACCTCATTGCACCTCCCCCCCCCCGCTTAATGTTTTAAAAAATTAGTGGTGAGTATTTTCCCTTGTTTGTCTATGGGAAACAGCCTTCCGGTCATTCAGAGGTTTCTGGATATCAGGTTTCCAGATAACAGATCCCATACCTGTACCACAATTAAGAAAGTGCTCTGATAAAGACAAATGTATGAAAATTATCCTCCTCCTCAGGATGCTCCATTATACCACATATGAAAATGCAGGCATTCCGAAAACTACTCAGACTGACATGTTGGGCTGCCCCTTAACTACTTAAAAATACTGGACACCCTTTCTAAAACTGGGAAGTGGATTAACGCACCCGCTCTCCATATCCCAGTCTTTGGCAATCCTACTTTCTCTCCTCACCTAGACTTAGACAACTACAAGGGAATTACTGATACAGATATCCCGGACACTTCAATCACAGTCACAATGATTCCTCCCTGTCTGCTAGCCTGTACAGAAAATGGTTCCTTCCAGTTGATACTGCAAAGGCCCTCATCCTAATGAAACAGAGACAGACTGATAGCCACCTAAGAAACTGGCTGATTATTCAATTATTAAAGGTATTCCAGTGTACTTGGCAAAATTCAGCAGGAACAGCCCCTATGTTTGCTCATAGCCTGTACAGAGAGATCCCATAAAACGATGGCACCATCTCTACCTACTATAGCTGCTATCCCAAAGCCACACTCCCTTCCCAAATGTGTTGCAAGGACCCCAATATTTGCAGAGACCACTGCAGATGCTAGGTGGTAGCTGAAGAGTAGAACATGTAGATGGCTTTTAATCTGACATATGCTCTTCATATAATGTGGAAAGTAATTGAAAAAAGTTTATTTCTGGGGCACAATCTGAAAACAATTGAACTGAAAATTTGGAAGGTAAACAACCCCTTTAAGTATATGGCACCAGCTAAACAAAAACTGTTCACTGGCTCCATATCCATCACCACTGACCCCAATAAGAAACAACACTGACTACTTGGGATTGAACATAAGGGATACAAAACTGCTTTTGGGCTCCAGAATCTTCAATCGAGGCACCTTCTAGGCATGGAAAAAGACCATTTCCCATGTTTCCAAAGAAAAGCGGTGAGTTGGGGAGGTACAGACAGCTGAAACATTACATGACATCTATATCAATAGGAAATACTGTGTGTAGACCACTAACCAGCTTTGAAACATATAGCTCTATAAATACACCGACACGGACTCTCTCTAACGTCATGCTGGAACACAAACACCCCAACTTACCGGACTATACTAAGTCTTGGGAAACAGACTTTAACCTCAATCCCTGCGCAAGATTGGCTGAACATATTCCAAATAATCACAAAATGCTCAATAAGCAATAAATACCAAGAACAATAGGATCCACCATCTCTACCCACTATTTAGGCTAAAGAAGGGACCCACTACAAGCCAAGGACCCCCCGGTTCTACCAGTTGGAACCATGGCTGATGAATGAATGGATCCAACAGATATGGCAGCGCAGTAACTGCACTGACTCAATAGGCCACACATACAAAGCAATGCTCTGTGTACTTAATAGTCTGTGTATGTGCTGCACATCTAATTAGAAATAAATGTCATATAAACCTCACTCATCAACAGGGGACACTTCCCTTTAAGAGCAGGGGACAGAGGTGACTTCCACATGGGAGTGTGACAGTTGGTTCAGTCCGTTGGTTGGCCCTGTGGTGAGAGGTAAGAGTACTTTCCCTCTGGGAGATTTTTTTGCCAAAAAACCTTTATTTTAGTGGAAAAAGAGGAGGGAATTTGGGCAATGTCCCCCACAGACTAGCAGGTGGTGTGCCTCTCCCTGATTTTAGTGAATTTGGATATTTTTCCCCTAAAATGTGCTTGGGAGATGCCTTTAATCTTAGTGCTGGTTGGGAGACACAGACTTTTTGTGGATTTGGCATTATGCAGGGCTGCCAGCAAATATTCACATTATCTACAGAAGGAAACTTTTGGGGACCCTGTAGCACACCATAAGGAACTAGGGGTGGGAAGCAGAGGCACGTGCCATGGGGACAGTTGGGGGTGATGAGTGGGGGACATACAGCAGGTCCCATAGAAGAGAGGAGACTTTACGCCTAGGGTTTGACAGTTGGTTTAGTCCGTTGGTTGGTTAAGTCTATATTCCCTCAGAGATATTTTGCCAAATAACCTTTACTATAGTAAAAACAAGAGGGGAAAAGGTTGGGTCACGCCCCCAAGCAGATGTTGCTCCTCTCCCTGATTTTAGTGAATTTGGAGATTTTTCCCCTAAAATGTGCTTGGGAGAAGCCTTTAATGTTAGTGCTGGTTGGGAGACACAGACTTTGGCAGTTATTTAGGGCTGTCTGCTAATTGACTGTGTGAGAAAACTTCCAGCATTCTAGAGACCGAGGCTCAGTACCTGCTGGAACTGATACAAAGCTCAAACTTTAGGGGAAATACATTTCTGCTTTCCTCTGTATTAAATAGGAAATATTAAATTATTAAATTCCTTAACTTGCCTTTATATTCTCTTTTCTATACAGATTGCTACAGTGCCTTTCCTGCATTTTTGGACCGCAACTTCGGTGATTCACACCTGCCCATTAACACCTGGGAGTTTTTTTTTGGCTTCTCCATTGTTCATATAATTACATCTATATCTGAACAGTGTAAGAGAGCCAGGGGTTCCTTAGGGAGACCCCCCCCCTTGGGGTGGCCCGGCCTTGTGCCGCCCCCTAATTTTTTTCCCCATCGGAGAATCTTCTTTAAGAGGTAATCTTGCAAATTCAACTGATTCAGCACATGATTTCACGTCAGAGAGTGTCATAAATTCACTTGGGGGGTCCCACGTGGCTTTGTGCATATGAGCCCATACGGTTACTGTATATTGTATTTATAAGAAGCCAATCCATCAACAGCATTAATAATGGGCTTTAATCATTGACTGGAACAATGTTTCATACAAATGGGAGAATATAGATAAGGAAATAATTAAATGGGTGGTTCACCTTTAATGTATATTTTAGTATATTTTAGGATGGCTACTTCTAAGCAACTTTTCCACTGGTCTTCATTAAATGTTTGATACTTTTCGGACGCTTTCCAGCTTTCAAATGGGGGTCATTGACCCCATCAAAAAACAAATGGTCTGTAAGGCTACACATTTATTGTTATTGCTACTTTTCTTCAAATCAGCACATGGTTGCTAGAGTAATTTGGACCCTAGCAACCAGATAGCTTTAATTGCAAACTGGAGAGCTGCTGAAGAAAAAGCTCAATAACTCAAAACCCACAAATAATAAAAAAGGCAAACCAAGTGCAAATTGTATTAGAATATCATTCTCTGCATCATACGAAGAGTTCATTAAAAGGGGAACAACTCTTGATTTCATTTTGACTGATTATGTCTATTTGTCCCTCTAGGTTTCCACGATGGACAAGAAGCAGAGAAATCCATCTCTTCTGGTAATGCCTCAGTGTAAAACAATCCTCTCTCATCTGAACTGGTGTTTCCCTTTCACTCTTCTATATAAGCTCTCCTTAAGCAGCTGTCTGTCTGCTTCTATCTATCTATCTATCTATCTATCTATCCACACACATACACATATACATACACATACACACACACACACACACACACACATATATATATATATATATATATATATATATATATATATATTGCACTCTTAATCCACAGCTGCCTGGGTGCTGGTCAACACATTAGTATGCAGTGAACAAACAAGCCACACTCCAAGGACTTCATTTTGAAAAATAAAGGTGAAGTTTTATTCTCAACGTTGCGGCTCCTTAAGTGGGGCCGTCTTCAGGAGACTCTACTGAAGACGGCCCCAGTTAAGGAGCCAAAACGTTGAAATAAAACTTCACCTTTATTTTTCAAAATGAAGTCCTTGGAGTGCGGCTTGTTTGTTCACTATATAGATATAGATCTAGATCTAGATATGTGTTGGAGCTGCCTCCAATCACTACGTTTATTAAATTTTCAGAATAAAATGCCCTTATTCCTGGCATGTTTGCCCCATAAAAACCCAAACCCCTTTCTGTCTCTATTCTCCTCAGAGCCAGAGCCACTTAGTATTCTGTCCCTAATGCTTTTTCTTTTTACTTACAGACGCTGTACTCCGTCCTGAAGGACTTCAGGGCGGAATATACGGATTTTGAGGCCCTCGCTTCTTATTATGGTAAAATCCTCTATTATTTATCAGTTCCTAAGGTTGTGCCATTGTTTTATTATTGTGAATTCCTTTCCCCCTTTAGCTCAGTATTTAACTGAATTGTGTTTTTCCCGCAGAACATCACTATCGGGTCGAATTCGGCGAGAACATCATCCTGTAAGTAAAACATAAATGGACTTGTTACATGTTGGGAATCATTTGCTATTGCCCCAGGGGTAACTGCAAGGGCAATACGGCTGGAAAATGTTTTATTAACATTCAGTGATATCTTTCTTTTTCAGAAAGCACTTCCTTCTAACATGCGATGTGGACCCGAGGATGAGGGCCAAAGAGAACGTTATGCATTACTGGAAAATGCTCCACTCGCTGGTATGTAATGCAGAATAGATGTTTAGATGAATAGGGAACAAATGATATTAGATTGCCAGCTCTTATCTCACGCTGCTTCTTTCTTTATGTTACAGGAAGTGATCAAGAGGGAATATGCCGCCCTCAGGAAATCTGCCAAGCTGCCTCCTGTAAGTGTCACTAGTATAATTATTATTATAGGAGAGGTTAATATTCACTGTGTGTCTCTATAATAATCTAGAACATTATTATTCATTGTATCTCCTGCTCCCCTGGGGGCATCTAAAGTCTCCCATCCAAGTGCCATTTTCACCAGAAACAAAAATGGTTTCATCACAAGCGTTCACATGGCCACAATAATGGCATTGGTACAAAGAAGCGCTTAACATTGACTCTCTTCTTCCACAGGATCATCCAACTCGAGTGCGAAACCGGAGGAAGCAGCTTGAGTATTTGCGGCTGGAGAATGTAAGTTCACCTGGGATCACTGTCCCTGATGCTTTTCTTGGGTGTTTAACCGCTAGATAATGAACTTTGATTGGTCTATTGCAATCGGGACAACGGCACAAGGGGTTATTTGGGGTTTTTTCTCCCTATGATGAGAAAAGGCTGATGCTCATAATTACAATATCACAACATCAGCTGCCGGCAGGGAATCCCACACCCTCACTGCCCTCAGCATATAAAGGTACTATTAGCAGCACATATACAGGCATAATCCTAATTGTCTCCTTTCTTTCCCCTTTGCTCCTATCCTTGTGCCTCCCCTGCGCTCACAGACTATCAACCAACATCTGACCCACCTTCACCATGAGTTCTTGAGGGAGCTGAAGCTAAAGAAAGCTGCTCGGTATGTATTTTGCAATTAACACTTTCAATTACACTTACTGGCACATAACATATTCAAAAAAAATAGATGTTTTCTCGTACCTCCGGGTGCTTTGGCCATACTGATAGCACAGAAACTTGTTAAACTTTTTTAGGTCCCTACAACCATAGCATGTATCTCAGCATGTATCACTGGGTGAAGTCTAGCATGGAACTACTCAGCCTAGTAACTGCCAATGTGTTACAGTAGGGACAGGGTGCCATTAGCAAGGTATAATTGATCATTTCTTAGGTAACAAGGCGTACTCTGGCTATTTTTAGTCATTCCAGGATCAGAATTGTAAGTTGCACATACTTGGAACAAATTACAACAATGACCCATTTTTCATTTTCTTCCCTTTAAAACCTAGTAAGAAACAAGTACACAGTCCTGCAGCTGAAGAAAAGGAGGATGGAGCCCCTGCAGCAGAAGATGAGGAAGCCCTTGATACAGAAGACAGGGAAGAGGAAGCGGAAGGAGCTCCAGCTGAAGACCCTGCAGTGGAGGAGAAGATGATGGAGGAGCAAGCTCCAAGCAGAGGAAAGAAAAGGAAGAAGAAGCTCCCTGGAGCAGCAGAAGAGGAAGCTCTTGCCTCTCAGGAGAAAGGAGAAGGTGCTGAAGATAAGGAAGAAGTGGATGGTCCAACAAATGAAGGACACAGCTCCTCCCGCTGAAGAAAGCAAGTCCCTGAAGAGGAGGAGAAAGAAGAGGGAGCGGAAGTAGGAGGTTCTGCAGAAGAACATCAAGCTCCTGGAATGGAGGAGAAGACAGAGGAGCAATCTCCTGCAGTGGAGGAGAAAGAGGAGGGAGCTGATGGTGAAGAAGGGATCATGAAAGATTCTCTGGTGGTGGAGAGGCCGACCCTCCGAAAACAGTTCAGGAAGGCCATCATGAAGAGGCTCCGGAGAGTTTGGGTAATGTATCAATTTACTGACCATTACCATTATCTAGAGATGCCTCATGTTGTCCAATGCAGCTCCACTTTACTTCCTGCTGTTCTGAGCATTTTCAATGCTGTCTGTTGAGCCGCAGGCCGATTTTTGAGGGCACCAATAGACCAATGTTTGGCTGCCTTTAGGTTGTAAGAGGTTGCTGACAGAGATAAGTCTGCAGATAAAGTGTCGATTCTATAGTAGCCAATAACAGGGGAGTGTAGGTAAACGCTTATAGGGCTGCTGGACATCTGGCTTAGATATCCACCTTTGGAAATGGGTTGCTACTGGATAATGGACTGGCGCCAGGTGATCGAAGCGTATAAAAGATTAAATGGCGCAGGCTCAGACTTGAGATTCATAATAAGCCAAGGCCTTCCATGTGTAGAGAGACCCAAACAGTCCCCACAGGCCCAACAAATAGTGCGGTTCTTAAAGCAAGACCTATGCGTTTAATATCATAAGGAAACAAGTATGTCTTTATTCTAATGTCAACACTATCTTTTCAGCATTCCACCCAAAGACTCGCCGCCTGCTGCTGCTGCTGCTGCGCCGACCCAACACCATGGCCTAAATCCAAAGAAATCCTAAATGATCCAGGGTGTAAAACCGACTGCCGTTTCTAGGAGTCAGGAAGGAATTTTTACCTATAGTGCAGATTGGTTCCCATAGTACTCTAGGGTTTTTTCGCCTTCCTCTGGATCATTGGTCGTTAGGGATGCCCAAATATAAATTAGCTGTCAATTTTAATAAATCCTGTGCTCTCCGACAGGTTTCCCCATATAAAAGTCTCTGTGTTTTTCTTTAATCCCTATGGTGAATATTGAGGGAAGGGCTCCTGTGCCTCATTCTTCTAAAGATGACTGACCGGTTGTGTGACGGGGCAATTAATACTGCTGGGAGCTGCTCAAAATGGCAGCGTAAGGGTAAAACTGGGTTGTGGTGCGGATACAGTGGTTTATTTGAAGAAGGGAATGGGTTAATATCTCTGCAGGGTTATTTGCTTAATATGTAGATTGATGGGATGAAAGACATAGGGACACATGTTGATCTCAAATGATTGAAAGGAACTACAAAATTGCTTTACTCCATAGGCCACAATGTAAGCATTTCCATTCAAGTCCATTGCCCTCTTAATATTGGAATTCCATCCACTTCCACCAGCCTATTTATACTATACCAGACATTTAGTATATGAAGGTGCTTGATATTGGGGAATGCCTGTGCTGGATTTGTTTTTTGGTTACCACTCTCTCCAGGTTATGAGACATCTTTTTGGGTGGGGGATTCCTGCTAAAGCGATGGAGGAGTATTATATTTCTTCCTGCCCCCACAATGACACACTCCATTGTTTGCTAGACGAGGAAGCCCTTTGAGGGGTAATAAGGAAGGTAGGGGCAAGTTGGGCCAACCCTGCCTGGATCCACGAACCCCCCCCATTGGTGACCTGGGGTCATAAGAGTTAAAACATTGGTGGCCTGGGGCATAAGAGTTAAAAAAAATTCATTGGCGGCAAGGGGCCTATGAGTTAAAAACATTGGTGACAAAGGGGCCCCAAGAGTTAAAAAACATTGGTGACAAAGGGGCCTAAAAATTAAAAACATTGGTGACCTGGGGTACAAAGAGCTAAAAACAATTGTGGCAAGGGACCTACTACAAATATCCTTATCATCTACAGTGGGGGTACAATATCCTTTATAATACACAATACTCAGAGTTCCCTGTATAACTCAGCCTGTAGCCTTGTGCATTTATATGTGATGTCTATAGCCTTATAATTTACAATGGGGGTTTATTATCCCCTATAATACATTTGTAACAGTCCCCAGTGTAACTCAACCTGCAGTCTTGTGCATTTATATTGAACCCCTCAGTGACTTCTAATGTCCATATCAATTACAGTATAGGGCACAGAATCTGTTTAATACATAAGGGATAGTTTCCCTGTATAACTCGGCCTGCAGCCTTGTGCCTTTAAATTGTCAAATAAACCCCGAAGTGACTTCTAATATCCTTATGAATGACGGTATATGGTGCACAGTCTGTTATAATACATAAGTTATACAGTGATAGTTCCCTGTATAAGTCACCCGCAGCCGTGTGCCTTTATATGGATTCTAAAATCCTTATAATTTACAGTAGGGGTACATTATGCATTATAATACACAAAATATACTCAGTGTTCCCTGTATAACTCAGCCTGTATCCTTATTCCTTCATATGGTCCCAGAAATCTTTCACCGTCCCTCTCTACTATAGCACCTCATCTATTCAATGTGGCAAAACTGCTGATCCCCACATGATAGAAATCGCTGCAGCCCCCAATAATCCAGACTGGATAAACAAAATGAGTGAATTATACATTCTGAGGAAATCTCAGCTACAGCCCCTGAATATGTCACTAAATTTACAGCTAAATGGATATACTGGACCCTCTGTAAAGGGGTTGTTCACCTTCCAAACACTTTTTTCAATTCAGTTGTTTTTAGATTGTTCCCCGGAAATGAAAACTTTTTTCAATTACTTTCCATTATTTATTTATGTTGAATGTTGAAAGTTGAATGTTCCTGTCTCTGGTGTTTGATTCTAGCAGCTCAGTAAATCAGGTGCAGACTCTGAACTGTTACAATTTTGGAACATTAAGTTGATACATTTCTCAGCAGCATCTCTGGAGAATTAACAACTATTGTATCAATTCTAACAGCTGCCTGTAATGAAACCCAGAGATTCTGCTCAGCAGGGACAAAGATAAGAAATGCATCAACTAAATGTATCCATTTAGAACAGTTTACAGGGTCGGCGACCCCCAGAGCTGCTTCAGAAGGTAAAAAAATGACACTTTACACTTCAATCTTTGAAAAACTGACACATAGAAAATAGAAAGTCATTGGAAAATGTCATTATTTCTGGTGATCTATCGGAAAACAACTAGTTGTTTGAAGGTGAACCATCCCTTTAATGAGAGGCTGGGTTGTGCGCTGGGCCCCTCGGAAGTGCCAATTTAAAAAAAAAGCACCAAAAATTGCCTACCTCTACAGCCTCCCAGCCGCTCTCTGGAAATAATCCTCCCATCTGCACTGTGGATAATTCACTCAATCCATATGAAGATCATCGCTCAATCACAACGAAGATAATCCTCCAGCTTTTAAATTAATCCTCTCAGTTTCCTCTCAATCGCTCTGAAGATGATCCTCCCAGCTGCTCTGAAGATAATCCTCCCATCTGCACTGCGGATAATTCACTTAGTCCATATGAAGATAATCCTCTCAGTCGCAATGAAGAAAATCCTCCCATCCGACCCAGTCCGCTCTGGAGCAATAATTCACTCAGTCCATCCTCTCAACCTCCCATCCGACCTGAATATAATCCTCCCAGCCGCTCTGAATAATCCTCAAAACCTCTGGAGATAATCCTCCCATCCAATCTGAAAATAATCCTCACAGCCGTTTCTATAATTCTCCCAGCAGCTCTGAGGCTATGGATACACGTGCGGATGTTCGGCGCAGTTTCAGTGCAGTTTTTAAAAAAGCCGACCACTGCATAAATACGCTAGCAGTTTCAATCTTAGGCATTTTTTTTTAAAAAAACCGCGTCGCGAACCTCTGTGAAAATCCACATGTGTCAATAGCCTGAAGATACACCTCCCAGCCGTTCTGAAGGTAATCCTCCCATCCGACCTGAAGATAATCCAACCTCTCGGAAGATAATCAAGCCACTCTGAAGATAATCCTCAAAGCCGCTCTGAAGATAATCCATCTGCTCTGAAGATAATCCTCCAGGTGCTCTGAAGATAATCCTCAAAGGGCTCCAAAAAATAATCCAGCACTCTGAAGATAATCCACCCAAACCGATCTGAAGATAATCCTCCCAGCCGCTCCAAGATAATACTCCCAACCCTCTGCAAATAATCACACAAAATGAGGTCTCAAAAGTAATTGCTTTATTGGGCCAAATTCCAAATTGCTTTCTTAAAGAACAAAAAATCAATATCTATTTATCCAAATTAGCATCCAGGCAATCCTAGCTCCCCAACTGGTAGAAAATCTTCAGTACAGGTATGGGACCTGTTATCCAGAATGCTCAGTGTTTTCTGGTTAACAACTTTCCGTAATTTGGAATCCTCATACCTTTAGTCTACTAGAAATTCATTTAAACAATAAATAAACCCAATAGGCTGATTTTGCTTCAAATAAGGATTCATTATCACTTAGTTTGGATCAAGTACAAGGTACTGTTTAATTATTACAGAGAACTGTTTTTAAAATTTTGGATAATTTGAATAAAATGGAGTCTATGGGAGAAAGCCTTCTTGACATTCAGAGCTTTCTGGATTACAGGTTTCCAATAACAGATCCATACCTGTAAACAAATTAAGCAAGTGGTCCTAGAACTGCCACAAATATACAACATGAAAAAAACCTTCTGTAGAATTTACACCAACCACATCACACTAAAAACTAAAAAATGGGCACTATGCAAAAATAACCCACAATATCAACCCCCAATATCTCCCACAGCAATGCTGGACTAAATACAAACATGTTCTGTACCGACCAAAGCCATAATACTTACCATGAGAGTGTCCCAGGCAACGTCTTCCTCTGTCTTCTGATCTCTCTTCTATCCCTTCTGCTATATCCTTCTCTTTTCTTCGGCTTCTTATTTGCATATTCCTGATAAAGACAAATGTAAAAAAATACATTAAAAACCTATATTATGGGTTTTTTTTTGACAACATACACTTTTCAAATCTGCCGTTGTGTACAATTCCTTTCTGTAACAAGATATAGACTAAAAAAATGAAGGAGAAAATATCAAATTGAAGGTCACTTTTGAAACCAACATACTTTAGGTTCCAAGTCCAAAACTCCCACTAACTGTAGGTTCACCCCACAGAATCATAGACTTTTTTTTGCAAAATACACCACAACCACCAATATGAGCCCATAACCCTTTAGCCCACACAAAAACCTCTGGCTCACTGTCCTGACCTGACTCATAACACTGCTACAGTGCACTATAAGAAAACTAAACCTATGCTAACTGAGCCTCACACTTCCTACTCACTTGGGTCCTGGTTGTGGTTCTCCTGCAAGGTGGCTTCTTCAGTAGATGTTCATCCTGGATGAAGTCCCTGTGGCTTGTCTCCAATTCTCTTCTAAACTCCACCCCTTTCTATGTGTTTCACTACTCTCACTCCTCTAGTGGCCAAACACTATATATACAGGTAACATAGATCCAACACCAACTCTACACTGCCATCTAGGAGCAGAAGTTGGTAATTACACTGCAATAACTTGTGAATGCCTTTAAAGACAAATGGCACACTGGAGATATGATGCCCACGTTTAATTGTGCTACCATGGGTGAAAATATCCCTGAAATGTTTTTCCACTGGCCAGGCCAGAACTAGGAGCAGGCAGAAGAGGCAGGTCCTACGACTCAATGAAAGGGGGCGCTGGGAGCTACCATTAAAAAGGTCTTCTGCCTTCCCCTAGCCCTTTGCCTCCCTCCTCTCACCTTCCCTACATTGCTTTCTTTACCCACCCTTCGTCGCATTCTCCTCCTCCATTGCTCTCTCCTTCTTTGGGTGCATCCGGGTTGTTCTGCCACCGACAATAAAGTAAATCGCCAGTCGGAAAACATACTCTGACTTTTTTCCCAAAATGCAGGTAACTTAAGGAACTTTTTATTACCAGCAGGGAAAACATTTTGAGAGAGATTTGCATAAATTCTATTTTCTGTATAATCTTGTCCAGCCGTAGAAGGGATTTTGATCTCCATCTCTTAATTCTGCTAAAAATATATAAACTTTAACTTAGTTACCATCAAGTACAAGACATTGTTTTATTATTAGAGAAAAGGGCAGTCATTTTTAAAAAGTATAGGTATTCCTTTGAACTATTAATTCTGCTAAAAACATATAAACTTTAACTTAGTTTACCATCAAGTACAAGACATTGTTTTATTATTAGAGAAAAAGGCAGTCATTTTTAAAAAGTATAGGTATTCCCTTTGAACTAAGCTTTTGCACTGAATCTAGGTGGCACAATGCTTTAAGACCAGGCTGCTATTCAACCGCAATAAACAATTGCTGGGCAGCCCTATCTGTAAAAATAGGAGGTGCGTTAAGACCGACCTCTCCCTCCTACAGATGACCTCCAGACACTGACACAGAGGACAACTGGAGCGGAGAGAAGATCTAAAGATTAGAGGACATGTGCAACCCCCTGGGGGTACAAGTGCACACTCTACAAAGCCAAAACCCAACCCTGGCATCCAAACTGGACAACAAGGAAACAGGCAGCTCAGGAATGCCTAAGTTTGCTTTTAGACTGTACAGAGAGATCTCAAAAAAAAGGGAAGCACAATTCAGCAGGAACAGTCCATAAGTTGCTCACAGCCTGAACAGAGTTCCCATAACTATGGCAGCATGCAGGCAATCCCCTGTAATAAGCACAATTCAGCAGGAACATTCCAAACTTTGCTCATAGCCTGTCAGAGAATCTCAAAAAATATGGCAGCATAGGAATTCCCCTGTACTAAGCACAATTCAGCAGGAACAGTCCTAAGTTTACTCATCACCTGTTAGAGAGTTCCCATAAAACAATGGCAGCCGACACCGTGATATAGTCAATGTTCATGGGTCAAAAGATCATGTGTCAAATGGCATGGGACAAAGGTCATGGGTCAAATGGCATTGGGTCAAATGTTTGGGTCAGAGGGCAATCCACCAAAGCATATGGCTGCACATATCGAACCCTATGATGGTGGTCAAAGGTCATGGTTCAAAGGTCATGAATCAGGGGTAACTCCCTCAAAGCGATGCGGCAAGGTCATGGGTCAGAGGGGACTCTGACAAAGCAGAAGGCTGCAAGAGCCACACCAAGGCAGACAAATGACAACCATTATGGCAGTCAATGGTCAAAGGTCAAATGGCATGGGTCAAAAGAGTGTACTCCGCCAAAGCAGATGGCTGCAAGAGTGCCCTTGAAAAACGTAAGCAACTCCGCAAAGCAGAAGGCTGCAAGAACCACATGGCAGATGAGTGTGCCTCATGATGATGGTCAATGGTCATGGGTCAAAGGTCATGGGTCAAAAGGGACTCTGACAAAGCAGATGGCTGCAAGAACCCACATGGCAGGTGAGCGTACCTCATGATGACGGTCAATGGTCATGGGTCAAAGGTCATAGGTCAGAGGGCACTCCACCAAAGCAGATGGCTGCAAGAGCCCCCACAGCTGATAAGAAAACCCCATGATGGCTGTCCATGAAGTCATGTGTCAAAAGTCGAAGGTCTAATGGCATTGAAGGCCGTCCAAGTAAGGTACAAATTATGTTTGTGCTGATCACACGAAGAAACTGGAGGATATTGTTACATTTTTGTTTGACTTCCATACTCAGATTTAACTTGGGTGCTTACTAGCAGGGTGAAGGCAGGCTGGTATCACCTGTGCAATAAAGAGCATGGGTTAAAGGTCATGCATAAGATACAAAGAATATAAATTGGTGTTTACAAAAAACCTCCGTTAGAATAAGGGCACAGCTAGGGGTCTGAACTGGATGGCCTAGCAGAGGAATAAGCAAACCCCATGATGGAGACCAAATTGCATGGATCAGAGGGAACTCCCTCAAAGCAGATGGTGGCAACAGCCACTAAGGCAGACAAGTGACAACCATTGTGTGGTCAAATGTATGGGTCAAAGGTAATGGGTCAGCAGGCACTCCGCCAAAGCAGATGCTGCAAGAGCCCACAGGGCAGATGAAGCATACCTCAATGATAACAGTCAACTGTCATGGGTCAAAGGTCATGTGTAAAATGGCATGGGTCATAGGGCACTCTGACAAAGCAGATGGCTGCAAGAGCCACCAAGGCAGTCACGTGACAACTATTGTGGTGATCAAAGGTCATGGGTCAGATAGCACTCTGCCAAAGCAGATGGCTGCAAGAGCCCACATGGCAGATGAGTATTACCTCATGATGACGGTCAATGGTCATGAGTCAAAGGTTATGTGCAAAATTTGAGGGTTAGGATAACCAGGAAGAGAGGGTGAAGTGAATAAGATCAGAGTAAGGGGTCATGCAGGGTAACCTAGCACATGAATTAGTGAACCTCATTATGGCGGTCAAAGGCTTTGGTTCAAGGTCATAGGTAAATGGCATGGGTCAAAGGGCATGGGTTAAAAGGTACTCCATCAAAGCAGAAGGCTGAAATAATCCATAAAGGAAGATGCTTGGGTTAGATAGTTGAGCTTTTGATTAAAAAGTTAGGGGAATTGAAGTGAGCAGAGTTAAGGGAGCCATGGGGCAAAGGGGACCCCACCAAGAGCAAATGTTGGTCAAAGTTCATGGTTTAAAGATTAATTTGGTTTAATGACATGGGTCAAGGGCACTCCACCAAAGAAACATGACTGCAACAGTCCCCAAGGCAGATAAAGCGAACCTAATGATGTGCTCAAAGGTCATGCGTCAAAGGTCATGGGTCTCTGATAAGCAGGCGGTGGCAAGAGCCACCAAGGCAGACAAGTGAAAACCATTGTGGTGATCAAAAGGTCATGGGTCAAAGGCCATGGTCAGATAGCACTCTGCCAAAGCAGATGGCTGCAAAGCCCACAGGGCAGATAAGCGTACCTCATAACGGTCAATGGTCATGTTTAAAGTGGCATGAGTCAAAGGTCATGGGTCAGAGGGAAGTCTGTCAAAGCAGGTGGCTGCAAGAGCCACAAGGCAGACAAGTGACAACCATTATGGTGGTCATAGGTCAATGGTATTGGGTCAAATGAGGGAATTCTGACAAAGCAGAATGGTTGCAAGAGCCCCCAAGGCTAAGATCAGCAACCATAATGATGGTGTCAATGTTTCACGGGTCAAAGATCATGGTTTGAAAAGTCAAATTGCATGGTCAGAGTGAATCCGATCACTGCCCTCTACAGAGAGATGCATAAAACGATTGCAGCATATGTATTCCGCTGTACTAAGCACAATTCAGCAGGAGCAGTCCCTAAGTTTGCTCATAAACTCTACAGAGAGATCCCAAAAAACGATGGTAGCATATGTATTCCCCTGTACTAAGCACAATTCAGCAGAACAATCCCCTAAATTAGCTAATATACTGTACAGAGAGATCCCATTCAACTAGGAAGCAAGGTATTCCCTTGAACTAAGTACAATCAGCAGGAAAGTCCCCTATTTTTGCTCATAGCCTGCACAGAGAGATCCCATAAAACTTTGGAAGCATAGGAATTCCTCTGTACTAAGCACAGTTCAGCGGGAAAAGCACTAATGTTTGATTAAATCTTGTATAGAGAGATCCCATAAAATGATGGCAGCATAGGTATTCCCCTGTATAAGCATAATTCAGCAGGAACATTATCTAGGAATGTGGGGTGACAGCATATCTCATAGAGGATCCCTCTTCCTACATGCAGCGCTGCTTGTTTTTAATTTGTTTTTAACCAGTACGACATGGCATGGTGGTAAATAAATATGCTGTATTGATATTTTAAAATGTGTTTACTTATTACAATACAGTATTATGGGGCGTTGTGGCTAAGGGATTAAGTCCCAGATAAGTAGATAGATAGATAGATAGATAGATAGATAGATAGATAGATAGATAGATAGATAGAGATAGATATGATAGATATATAGATATATGGATATATATGGGTCACTAGTTTTCCTTCTCCTTTAAGATTGGTTGTGATCTAATAAAGACAATCTTCTAATTTAAAGCATAAGCAGTGAATAACAGGCCCGAAGTAGCAATGGGCCTGTTACATGGCATATTTAAAATGTAATTAGATGTAGACACACAGTGACGCACTTTCCTACCTCTACAGTCACAACAGCATGTTGGGAGTGGCGCTCTTTCTGCAGATAATCCTCCCAGCCGCTCTGAAGATACTCCGGACGCTCTGAAGGTAAATCTTCCAAAACACTCTGAAGATAATCCAGCCGCTCTAAAGATTATCGAGCCTATCTGAAGATGTTCCAGCTGCTCCTCCAGGAACTCTGCAGAGAAATCTTCCAGACGCTCTGCAGAGAAAACTCTAAATCCTTCTGAATATAATCTTTCAGCCGCTCTGAAGATAATCCTCCCTACCGCTCTGTAGATAATCCTCAAAACTGCTCTGAGATAATCTCAGCTGCCTCCAAACTGCCCGTAAATATTATCCAGCTGCTTTGCAGATAATCCTCCAGCCGCTCTGCAAATAATAACACAAAATGAGGTATCAAAAGTTATTAACTCACCAAGAAATAGAGGAGGTCCAGGTGCACCACCCCTGAACCTTCAGCTAGGGGAGCAGATGAAAACGGTATTATGATGGAGCAGGCACTCATGGAACATCTTCGACAGATGTGTAAAAAGAACGTAGTTTATTCAGAAACTCAAAAGGTACATTCTTTTTATATGTCTGTCTTAAAAGATTGTTCCATGAGTGCCTGCCCATCATTATACAGTTTTACAAGCTGACAATCTTAGCTCTCATGTGCAACAGCATCCATCCCCTACTACCCTGGCAGCTTTACACCAGGCTGAGAAAACATCCTTATTACTTGCATAATAAAACTAAAAAGAAACTACTCGTGTGTGTGGTCTGCACGGGGCGCTGAGCAGATGTGTGTTCTGGAGCTCCGTGACAACTATCCTGAATACCCGGTGGAAACTGGCTAGAAGCTCAAATCCTATAAGTATGGCATACCCGACACCACTTCACACTATGGGTGGCAACAAGACCAGAGAGAAGCCCAGATGCAGCCGCCAGGCTGGAACACTATGCCCGGACTGCTCCAAAATATAGCAGCGTATCCTTTCGCGGAAGAAGAGAACACCACGCCAGCAACATGCTTCAGCAATGGCAGCAATAGGAATTCCCCTGTAAACTAAGCCCAATTCAGCAGAACAATCCACTACGTTGCTAGTTTGCTCATAGAATCTACAGAGAGATCGCATAACATGGCAGCATAGATATTTCTCCTTACTAGGCACAATTCAGTGAGGAAACGACCCTAAGATTGCTCATAGCCTGTACAGAGAGATTTT